>NW_028168510.1:0-1000 GCF_964237585.1 Gallinula chloropus | reverse complement strand
TCGGTATTCCTCCTCCTCCTCGGTATTCCTCCTCGGTATTCCTCCTCCTCCTCCTCGATATTCCTCCTCCTCCTCCTCGGTATTTCTCCTCGGTATTCCTCCTCCTCCTCCTCGGTATTCCTTCTCCTCCTCGGTATTCCTCCTCGGTATTCCTCCTCCTCCTTCTCGCTGTTCCTCCTCCTCCTCGGTATTCCTCCTCCTCCTTCTCGCTATTCCTCCTCCTCCTCGGTATTCCTCCTCCTCCTCGGTATTCCTCCTCCTCCTCGGTCTTCCTCCTCGGTATTCCTCCTCCTCCTCCTCCTCGGTATTCCTCCTTGGTATTCCTCCTCCGTATTCCTCCTCGGTATTCCTCCTCCTCCTCCTCCTCGGTATTCCTCCTCGGTATTCCTCCTCCTCGGTATACCTCCTCGGTATTCCTCCTCCTCCTCCTCCTCCTCCTCCTCCTCCTCCTCCTCCTCCTCCTCCTCCTCCTCCTCGGTATTCCTCCTCCTCCTCCTCCTCCTCCTCCTCCTCCTCCTCCTCGGTATTCCTCCTACTCCTCCTCGGTATTCTTCCTCCTCCTCGGTATTCCTCCTCGGTATTCCTCCTCCTCCTCCTCGGTATTCCTCTTCCTCCTCGGTATTCGTCCTCCTCCTCCTTGGTATTCCTCCTCCTCCTCCTCCTCCTCCTCGGTATTCCTCCTCCTCCTCGGTATTCCTCCTCGGTATTCCTCCTCCTCCTCGTCGGTATTCCTCCTCATCCTTGGTATTCCTCCTCCTCCTCCTCCTCCTCCTCGGTATTCCTCCTCCTCCTCGGTATTCCTCCTCGGTATTCCACCTCGGTATTCCTCCTCCTCCTCCTCCTCGGTATTCCTCCTCCTCCTCCTCCTCGGTATTCCTCCTCGGTATTCCTCCTCCTCCTCCTCGGTATTCCTCCTCCTCCTCGGTATTCCTCCTCGGTATTCCTCCTCCTCCTCGTCGGTATTCCTCCTCCTCCTCGGTATTCCTCCTCGGTATTCCTC
>NW_028168511.1:0-120112 GCF_964237585.1 Gallinula chloropus | reverse complement strand
GACGTTTGGCATGTTGGCCGGAGAGTGCTTCTCGGGCCGCCAACTGCAACCCCACAGTACCTCCAAGGTTCCCCGCCCAGCGAAAGCCCCAGACCCAAATTGAGAGGGCTGCTTGTGGGCCCCCTGGGGGCTTTCAGCCAGCTGACGTTTGGCATGTTGGCCGGAGAGTGCTTCTCGGGCCGCCAACTGCAACCCCACAGGTACCTCCAAGGTTCCCCGCCCAGCGAAAGCCCCCAGACCCAAATTGAGAGGGGCTGCTTGTGGGCCCCCTGGGGGGCTTTCAGGCCAGCTAGGTCTTTGGCTGCTGGCCCCTTTCGTTTGGGAGCTATTGCTGGACGTTTGGCATGTTGGCCGGAGAGTGCTTCTCGGGCCGCCAACTGCAACCTTGCAGGTACCTCCAAGGTTCCCCGCCCAGCGAAAGCCCCCAGACCCAAATTGAGAGGGGCTGCTTGTGGCCCCCTGGGGGGCTTTCAGGCCAGCTAGGTCTTTGGCTGCTGGCCCCTTTCGTTTGGGAGCTATTGCTGGACGTTTGGCATGTTGGCCGGAGAGTGCTTCTCGGGCCGCCAACTGCAACCTTGCAGGTACCTCCAAGGTTCCCCGCCCAGCAGAAAGCCCCCAGACCCAAATTGAGAGGGGCTGCTTGTGGGCCCCCTGGGGGGCTTTCAGGCCAGCTAGGTCTTTGGCTGCTGGCCCCTTTCGTTTGGGAGCTATTGCTGGACGTTTGGCATGTTGGCCGGAGAGTGCTTCTCGGGCCGCCAACTGCAACCTTGCAGGTACCTCCAAGGTTCCCCGCCCAGCGAAAGCCCCCAGACCCAAATTGAGAGGGGCTGCTTGTGGGCCCCCTGGGGGGCTTTCAGGCCAGCTAGGTCTTTGGCTGCTGGCCCCTTTCGTTTGGGAGCTATTGCTGGACGTTTGGCATGTTGGCCGGAGAGTGCTTCTCGGGCCGCCAACTGCAACCTTGCAGGTACCTCCAAGGTTCCCCGCCCAGCGAAAGCCCCCAGACCCAAATTGAGAGGGGCTGCTTGTGGGCCCCCTGGGGGGCTTTCAGGCCAGCTAGGTCTTTGGCTGCTGGCCCCTTTCGTTTGGGAGCTATTGCTGGACGTTTGGCATGTTGGCCGGAGAGTGCTTCTCGGGCCGCCAACTGCAACCTTGCAGGTACCTCCAAGGTTCCCCGCCCAGCGAAAGCCCCCAGACCCAAATTGAGAGGGGCTGCTTGTGGGCCCCCTGGGGGGCTTTCAGGCCAGCTAGGTCTTTGGCTGCTGGCCCCTTTCGTTTGGGAGCTATTGCTGGACGTTTGGCATGTTGGCCGGAGAGTGCTTCTCGGGCCGCCAACTGCAACCTTGCAGGTACCTCCAAGGTTCCCCGCCCAGCGAAAGCCCCCAGACCCAAATTGAGAGGGGCTGCTTGTGGGCCCCCTGGGGGGCTTTCAGGCCAGCTAGGTCTTTGGCTGCTGGCCCCTTTCGTTTGGGAGCTATTGCTGGACGTTTGGCATGTTGGCCGGAGAGTGCTTCTCGGGCCGCCAACTGCAACCCTGCAGGTACCTCCAAGGTTCCCCGCCCAGCGAAAGCCCCCAGACCCAAATTGAGAGGGGCTGCTTGTGGGCCCCCTGGGGGGCTTTCAGGCCAGCTAGGTCTTTGGCTGCTGGCCCCTTTCGTTTGGGAGCTATTGCTGGACGTTTGGCATGTTGGCCGGAGAGTGCTTCTCGGGCCGCCAACTGCAACCTTGCAGGTACCTCCAAGGTTCCCCGCCCAGCGAAAGCCCCCAGACCCAAATTGAGAGGGGCTGCTTGTGGGCCCCCTGGGGGGCTTTCAGGCCAGCTAGGTCTTTGGCTGCTGGCCCCTTTCGTTTGGGAGCTATTGCTGGACGTTTGGCATGTTGGCCGGAGAGTGCTTCTCGGGCCGCCAACTGCAACCTTGCAGGTACCTCCAAGGTTCCCCGCCCAGCGAAAGCCCCCAGACCCAAATTGAGAGGGGCTGCTTGTGGGCCCCCTGGGTGGCTTTCAGGCCAGCTAGGTCTTTGGCTGCTGGCCCCTTTCGTTTGGGAGCTATTGCTGGACGTTTGGCATGTTGGCCGGAGAGTGCTTCTCGGGCCGCCAACTGCAACCTTGCAGGTACCTCCAAGGTTCCCCGCCCAGCGAAAGCCCCCAGACCCAAATTGAGAGGGGCTGCTTGTGGGCCCCCTGGGGGGCTTTCAGGCCAGCTAGGTCTTTGGCTGCTGGCCCCTTTCGTTTGGGAGCTATTGCTGGACGTTTGGCATGTTGGCCGGAGAGTGCTTCTCGGGCCGCCAACTGCAACCCCACAGGTACCTCCAAGGTTCCCCGCCCAGCGAAAGCCCCCAGACCCAAATTGAGAGGGGCTGCTTGTGGGCCCCCTGGGGGGCTTTCAGGCCAGCTAGGTCTTTGGCTGCTGGCCCCTTTCGTTTGGGAGCTATTGCTGGACGTTTGGCATGTTGGCCGGAGAGTGCTTCTCGGGCCGCCAACTGCAACCTTGCAGGTACCTCCAAGGTTCCCCGCCCAGCGAAAGCCCCCAGACCCAAATTGAGAGGGGCTGCTTGTGGGCCCCCTGGGGGGCTTTCAGGCCAGCTAGGTCTTTGGCTGCTGGCCCCTTTCGTTTGGGAGCTATTGCTGGACGTTTGGCATGTTGGCCGGAGAGTGCTTCTCGGGCCGCCAACTGCAACCTTGCAGGTACCTCCAAGGTTCCCCGCCCAGCGAAAGCCCCCAGACCCAAATTGAGAGGGGCTGCTTGTGGGCCCCCTGGGGGGCTTTCAGGCCAGCTAGGTCTTTGGCTGCTGGCCCCTTTCGTTTGGGAGCTATTGCTTGACGTTTGGCATGTTGGCCGGAGAGTGCTTCTCGGGCCGCCAACTGCAACCTTGCAGGTACCTCCAAGGTTCCCCGCCCAGCGAAAGCCCCCAGACCCAAATTGAGAGGGGCTGCTTGTGGGCCCCCTGGGGGGCTTTCAGGCCAGCTAGGTCTTTGGCTGCTGGCCCCTTTCGTTTGGGAGCTATTGCTGGACGTTTGGCATGTTGGCCGGAGAGTGCTTCTCGGGCCGCCAACTGCAACCCCACAGGTACCTCCAAGGTTCCCCGCCCAGCGAAAGCCCCCAGACCCAAATTGAGAGGGGCTGCTTGTGGGCCCCCTGGGGGGCTTTCAGGCCAGCTAGGTCTTTGGCTGCTGGCCCCTTTCGTTTGGTAGCTATTGCTGGACGTTTGGCATGTTGGCCGGAGAGTGCTTCTCGGGCCGCCAACTGCAACCTTGCAGGTACCTCCAAGGTTCCCCGCCCAGCGAAAGCCCCCAGACCCAAATTGAGAGGGGCTGCTTGTGGGCCCCCTGGGGGGCTTTCAGGCCAGCTAGGTCTTTGGCTGCTGGCCCCTTTCGTTTGGGAGCTATTGCTGGACGTTTGGCATGTTGGCCGGAGAGTGCTTCTCGAGCCGCCAACTGCAACCCCACAGGTACCTCCAAGGTTCCCCGCCCAGCGAAAGCCCCCAGACCCAAATTGAGAGGGGCTGCTTGTGGGCCCCCTGGGGGGCTTTCAGGCCAGCTAGGTCTTTGGCTGCTGGCCCCTTTCGTTTGGGAGCTATTGCTGGACGTTTGGCATGTTGGCCGGAGAGTGCTTCTCGGGCCGCCAACTGCAACCTTGCAGGTACCTCCAAGGTTCCCCGCCCAGCGAAAGCCCCCAGACCCAAATTGAGAGGGGCTGCTTGTGGGCCCCCTGGGTGGCTTTCAGGCCAGCTAGGTCTTTGGCTGCTGGCCCCTTTCGTTTGGGAGCTATTGCTGGACGTTTGGCATGTTGGCCGGAGAGTGCTTCTCGGGCCGCCAACTGCAACCTTGCAGGTACCTCCAAGGTTCCCCGCCCAGCGAAAGCCCCCAGACCCAAATAGAGGGGCTGCTTGTGGGCCCCCTGGGGGGCTTTCAGGCCAGCTAGGTCTTTGGCTGCTGGCCCCTTTCGTTTGGGAGCTATTGCTGGACGTTTGGCATGTTGGCCGGAGAGTGCTTCTCGGGCCGCCAACTGCAACCCCACAGGTACCTCCAAGGTTCCCCGCCCAGCGAAAGCCCCCAGACCCAAATTGAGAGGGGCTGCTTGTGGGCCCCCTGGGGGGCTTTCAGGCCAGCTAGGTCTTTGGCTGCTGGCCCCTTTCGTTTGGGAGCTATTGCTGGACGTTTGGCATGTTGGCCGGAGAGTGCTTCTCGGGCCGCCAACTGCAACCTTGCAGGTACCTCCAAGGTTCCCCGCCCAGCGAAAGCCCCCAGACCCAAATTGAGAGGGGCTGCTTGTGGGCCCCCTGGGGGGCTTTCAGGCCAGCTAGGTCTTTGGCTGCTGGCCCCTTTCGTTTGGGAGCTATTGCTGGACGTTTGGCATGTTGGCCGGAGAGTGCTTCTCGGGCCGCCAACTGCAACCTTGCAGGTACCTCCAAGGTTCCCCGCCCAGCGAAAGCCCCCAGACCCAAATTGAGAGGGGCTGCTTGTGGGCCCCCTGGGGGGCTTTCAGGCCAGCTAGGTCTTTGGCTGCTGGCCCCTTTCGTTTGGGAGCTATTGCTGGACGTTTGGCATGTTGGCCGGAGAGTGCTTCTCGGGCCGCCAACTGCAACCTTGCAGGTACCTCCAAGGTTCCCCGCCCAGCGAAAGCCCCCAGACCCAAATTGAGAGGGGCTGCTTGTGGGCCCCCTGGGGGGCTTTCAGGCCAGCTAGGTCTTTGGCTGCTGGCCCCTTTCGTTTGGGAGCTATTGCTGGACGTTTGGCATGTTGGCCGGAGAGTGCTTCTCGGGCCGCCAACTGCAACCCCACAGGTACCTCCAAGGTTCCCCGCCCAGCGAAAGCCCCCAGACCCAAATTGAGAGGGGCTGCTTGTGGGCCCCCTGGGGGGCTTTCAGGCCAGCTAGGTCTTTGGCTGCTGGCCCCTTTCGTTTGGGAGCTATTGCTGGACGTTTGGCATGTTTGCCGGAGAGTGCTTCTCGGGCCGCCAACTGCAACCTTGCAGGTACCTCCAAGGTTCCCCGCCCAGCGAAAGCCCCCAGACCCAAATTGAGAGGGGCTGCTTGTGGGCCCCCTGGGGGGCTTTCAGGCCAGCTAGGTCTTTGGCTGCTGGCCCCTTTCGTTTGGGAGCTATTGCTGGACGTTTGGCATGTTGGCCGGAGAGTGCTTCTCGGGCCGCCAACTGCAACCTTGCAGGTACCTCCAAGGTTCCCCGCCCAGCGAAAGCCCCCAGACCCAAATTGAGAGGGGCTGCTTGTGGGCCCCCTGGGGGGCTTTCAGGCCAGCTAGGTCTTTGGCTGCTGGCCCCTTTCGTTTGGGAGCTATTGCTGGACGTTTGGCATGTTGGCCGGAGAGTGCTTCTCGGGCCGCCAACTGCAACCTTGCAGGTACCTCCAAGGTTCCCCGCCCAGCGAAAGCCCCCAGACCCAAATTGAGAGGGGCTGCTTGTGGGCCCCCTGGGGGGCTTTCAGGCCAGCCAGGTCTTTGGCTGCTGGCCCCTTTCGTTTGGGAGCTATTGCTGGACGTTTGGCATGTTGGCCGGAGAGTGCTTTTCGGGCTGCGAACTGCAACCTTGCAGGTACCTCCAAGGTTCCCCGCCCAGCGAAAGCCCCCAGACCCAAATTGAGAGGGGCTGCTTGTGGGCCCCCTGGGGGGCTTTCAGGCCAGCTAGGTCTTTGGCTGCTGGCCCCTTTCGTTTGGGAGCTATTGCTGGACGTTTGGCATGTTGGCCGGAGAGTGCTTCTCGGGCCGCCAACTGCAACCTTGCAGGTACCTCTAAGGTTCCCCGCCCAGAGAAAGCCCCAGACCCAAATTGAGAGGGGCTGCTTGTGGGCCCCCTGGGGGGCTTTCAGGCCAGCTAGGTCTTTGGCTGCTGGCCCCTTTCGTTTGGGAGCTATTGCTGGACGTTTGGCATGTTGGCCGGAGAGTGCTTCTCGGGCCGCCAACTGCAACCCCACAGGTACCTCCAAGGTTCCCCGCCCAGCGAAAGCCCCCAGACCCAAATTGAGAGGGGCTGCTTGTGGGCCCCCTGGGGGGCTTTCAGGCCAGCTAGGTCTTTGGCTGCTGGCCCCTTTCGTTTGGGAGCTATTGCTGGACGTTTGGCATGTTGGCCGGAGAGTGCTTCTCGGGCCGCCAACTGCAACCTTGCAGGTACCTCCAAGGTTCCCCGCCCAGCGAAAGCCCCCAGACCCAAATTGAGAGGGGCTGCTTGTGGGCCCCCTGGGGGGCTTTCAGGCCAGCTAGGTCTTTGGCTGCTGGCCCCTTTCGTTTGGGAGCTATTGCTGGACGTTTGGCATGTTGGCCGGAGAGTGCTTCTCGGGCCGCCAACTGCAACCTTGCAGGTACCTCCAAGGTTCCCCGCCCAGAGAAAGCCCCAGACCCAAATTGAGAGGGGCTGCTTGTGGGCCCCCTGGGGGGCTTTCAGGCCAGCTAGGTCTTTGGCTGCTGGCCCCTTTCGTTTGGGAGCTATTGCTGGACGTTTGGCATGTTGGCCGGAGAGTGCTTCTCGGGCCGCCAACTGCAACCTTGCAGGTACCTCCAAGGTTCCCCTCGCAGCAAAAGCCCCCAGACCCAAATTGAGAGGGGCTGCTTGTGGGCCCCCTGGGGGGCTTTCAGGCCAGCTAGGTCTTTGGCTGCTGGCCCCTTTCGTTTGGGAGCTATTGCTGGACGTTTGGCATGTTGGCCGGAGAGTGCTTCTCGGGCCGCCAACTGCAACCTTGCAGGTACCTCCAAGGTTCCCCGCCCAGCGAAAGCCCCCAGACCCAAATTGAGAGGGGCTGCTTGTGGGCCCCCTGGGGGGCTTTCAGGCCAGCTAGGTCTTTGGCTGCTGGCCCCTTTCGTTTGGGAGCTATTGCTGGACGTTTGGCATGTTGGCCGGAGAGTGCTTCTCGGGCCGCCAACTGCAACCTTGCAGGTACCTCCAAGGTTCCCCGCCCAGCGAAAGCCCCCAGACCCAAATTGAGAGGGGCTGCTTGTGGGCCCCCTGGGGGCTTTCAGGCCAGCTAGGTCTTTGGCTGCTGGCCCCTTTCGTTTGGGAGCTATTGCTGGACGTTTGGCATGTTGGCCGGAGAGTGCTTTTCGGTCTGCGAACTGCAACCTTGCAGGTACCTCCAAGGTTCCCCGCCCAGCGAAAGCCCCCAGACCCAAATTGAGAGGGGCTGCTTGTGGGCCCCCTGGGGGGCTTTCAGGCCAGCTAGGTCTTTGGCTGCTGGCCCCTTTCGTTTGGGAGCTATTGCTGGACGTTTGGCATGTTGGCCGGAGAGTGCTTCTCGGGCCGCCAACTGCAACCTTGCAGGTACCTCCAAGGTTCCCCGCCCAGCGAAAGCCCCCAGACCCAAATTGAGAGGGGCTGCTTGTGGGCCCCCTGGGGGGCTTTCAGGTCAGCTAGGTCTTTGGCTGCTGGCCCCTTTCGTTTGGAGCTATTGCTGGACGTTTGGCATGTTGGCCGGAGAGTGCTTCTCGAGCCGCCAACTGCAACCCCACAGGTACCTCCAAGGTTCCCCGCCCAGCGAAAGCCCCCAGACCCAAATTGAGAGGGGCTGCTTGTGGGCCCCCTGGGGGGCTTTCAGGCCAGCTAGGTCTTTGGCTGCTGGCCCCTTTCGTTTGGGAGCTATTGCTGGACGTTTGGCATGTTTGCCGGAGAGTGCTTCTCGGGCCGCCAACTGCAACCTTGCAGGTACCTCCAAGGTTCCCCGCCCAGCGAAAGCCCCCAGACCCAAATTGAGAGGGGCTGCTTGTGGGCCCCCTGGGGGGCTTTCAGGCCAGCTAGGTCTTTGGCTGCTGGCCCCTTTCGTTTGGGAGCTATTGCTGGACGTTTGGCATGTTGGCCGGAGAGTGCTTCTCGGGCCGCCAACTGCAACCTTGCAGGTACCTCCAAGGTTCCCCGCCCAGCGAAAGCCCCCAGACCCAAATTGAGAGGGGCTGCTTGTGGGCCCCCTGGGTGGCTTTCAGGCCAGCTAGGTCTTTGGCTGCTGGCCCCTTTCGTTTGGGAGCTATTGCTGGACGTTTGGCATGTTGGCCGGAGAGTGCTTCTCGGGCCGCCAACTGCAACCTTGCAGGTACCTCCAAGGTTCCCCGCCCAGCGAAAGCCCCCAGACCCAAATTGAGAGGGGCTGCTTGTGGGCCCCCTGGGGGGCTTTCAGGCCAGCTAGGTCTTTGGCTGCTGGCCCCTTTCGTTTGGGAGCTATTGCTGGACGTTTGGCATGTTGGCCGGAGAGTGCTTCTCGGGCCGCCAACTGCAACCCCACAGGTACCTCCAAGGTTCCCCGCCCAGCGAAAGCCCCCAGACCCAAATTGAGAGGGGCTGCTTGTGGGCCCCCTGGGGGGCTTTCAGGCCAGCTAGGTCTTTGGCTGCTGGCCCCTTTCGTTTGGGAGCTATTGCTGGACGTTTGGCATGTTGGCCGGAGAGTGCTTCTCGGGCCGCCAACTGCAACCTTGCAGGTACCTCCAAGGTTCCCCGCCCAGCGAAAGCCCCCAGACCCAAATTGAGAGGGGCTGCTTGTGGGCCCCCTGGGGGGCTTTCAGGCCAGCTAGGTCTTTGGCTGCTGGCCCCTTTCGTTTGGGAGCTATTGCTGGACGTTTGGCATGTTGGCCGGAGAGTGCTTCTCGGGCCGCCAACTGCAACCTTGCAGGTACCTCCAAGGTTCCCCGCCCAGCGAAAGCCCCCAGACCCAAATTGAGAGGGGCTGCTTGTGGGCCCCCTGGGGGGCTTTCAGGCCAGCTAGGTCTTTGGCTGCTGGCCCCTTTCGTTTGGGAGCTATTGCTTGACGTTTGGCATGTTGGCCGGAGAGTGCTTCTCGGGCCGCCAACTGCAACCTTGCAGGTACCTCCAAGGTTCCCCGCCCAGCGAAAGCCCCCAGACCCAAATTGAGAGGGGCTGCTTGTGGGCCCCCTGGGGGGCTTTCAGGCCAGCTAGGTCTTTGGCTGCTGGCCCCTTTCGTTTGGGAGCTATTGCTGGACGTTTGGCATGTTGGCCGGAGAGTGCTTCTCGGGCCGCCAACTGCAACCCCACAGGTACCTCCAAGGTTCCCCGCCCAGCGAAAGCCCCCAGACCCAAATTGAGAGGGGCTGCTTGTGGGCCCCCTGGGGGGCTTTCAGGCCAGCTAGGTCTTTGGCTGCTGGCCCCTTTCGTTTGGTAGCTATTGCTGGACGTTTGGCATGTTGGCCGGAGAGTGCTTCTCGGGCCGCCAACTGCAACCTTGCAGGTACCTCCAAGGTTCCCCGCCCAGCGAAAGCCCCCAGACCCAAATTGAGAGGGGCTGCTTGTGGGCCCCCTGGGGGGCTTTCAGGCCAGCTAGGTCTTTGGCTGCTGGCCCCTTTCGTTTGGGAGCTATTGCTGGACGTTTGGCATGTTGGCCGGAGAGTGCTTCTCGAGCCGCCAACTGCAACCCCACAGGTACCTCCAAGGTTCCCCGCCCAGCGAAAGCCCCCAGACCCAAATTGAGAGGGGCTGCTTGTGGGCCCCCTGGGGGGCTTTCAGGCCAGCTAGGTCTTTGGCTGCTGGCCCCTTTCGTTTGGGAGCTATTGCTGGACGTTTGGCATGTTGGCCGGAGAGTGCTTCTCGGGCCGCCAACTGCAACCTTGCAGGTACCTCCAAGGTTCCCCGCCCAGCGAAAGCCCCCAGACCCAAATTGAGAGGGGCTGCTTGTGGGCCCCCTGGGTGGCTTTCAGGCCAGCTAGGTCTTTGGCTGCTGGCCCCTTTCGTTTGGGAGCTATTGCTGGACGTTTGGCATGTTGGCCGGAGAGTGCTTCTCGGGCCGCCAACTGCAACCTTGCAGGTACCTCCAAGGTTCCCCGCCCAGCGAAAGCCCCCAGACCCAAATTGAGAGGGGCTGCTTGTGGGCCCCCTGGGGGGCTTTCAGGCCAGCTAGGTCTTTGGCTGCTGGCCCCTTTCGTTTGGGAGCTATTGCTGGACGTTTGGCATGTTGGCCGGAGAGTGCTTCTCGGGCCGCCAACTGCAACCCCACAGGTACCTCCAAGGTTCCCCGCCCAGCGAAAGCCCCCAGACCCAAATTGAGAGGGGCTGCTTGTGGGCCCCCTGGGGGGCTTTCAGGCCAGCTAGGTCTTTGGCTGCTGGCCCCTTTCGTTTGGGAGCTATTGCTGGACGTTTGGCATGTTGGCCGGAGAGTGCTTCTCGGGCCGCCAACTGCAACCTTGCAGGTACCTCCAAGGTTCCCCGCCCAGCGAAAGCCCCCAGACCCAAATTGAGAGGGGCTGCTTGTGGGCCCCCTGGGGGGCTTTCAGGCCAGCTAGGTCTTTGGCTGCTGGCCCCTTTCGTTTGGGAGCTATTGCTGGACGTTTGGCATGTTGGCCGGAGAGTGCTTCTCGGGCCGCCAACTGCAACCTTGCAGGTACCTCCAAGGTTCCCCGCCCAGCGAAAGCCCCCAGACCCAAATTGAGAGGGGCTGCTTGTGGGCCCCCTGGGGGGCTTTCAGGCCAGCTAGGTCTTTGGCTGCTGGCCCCTTTCGTTTGGGAGCTATTGCTTGACGTTTGGCATGTTGGCCGGAGAGTGCTTCTCGGGCCGCCAACTGCAACCTTGCAGGTACCTCCAAGGTTCCCCGCCCAGCGAAAGCCCCCAGACCCAAATTGAGAGGGGCTGCTTGTGGGCCCCCTGGGGGGCTTTCAGGCCAGCTAGGTCTTTGGCTGCTGGCCCCTTTCGTTTGGGAGCTATTGCTGGACGTTTGGCATGTTGGCCGGAGAGTGCTTCTCGGGCCGCCAACTGCAACCCCACAGGTACCTCCAAGGTTCCCCGCCCAGCGAAAGCCCCCAGACCCAAATTGAGAGGGGCTGCTTGTGGGCCCCCTGGGGGGCTTTCAGGCCAGCTAGGTCTTTGGCTGCTGGCCCCTTTCGTTTGGGAGCTATTGCTGGACGTTTGGCATGTTGGCCGGAGAGTGCTTCTCGGGCCGCCAACTGCAACCTTGCAGGTACCTCCAAGGTTCCCCGCCCAGCGAAAGCCCCCAGACCCAAATTGAGAGGGGCTGCTTGTGGGCCCCCTGGGGGGCTTTCAGGCCAGCTAGGTCTTTGGCTGCTGGCCCCTTTCGTTTGGGAGCTATTGCTGGACGTTTGGCATGTTGGCCGGAGAGTGCTTCTCGGGCCGCCAACTGCAACCTTGCAGGTACCTCCAAGGTTCCCCGCCCAGCGAAAGCCCCCAGACCCAAATTGAGAGGGGCTGCTTGTGGGCCCCCTGGGGGGCTTTCAGGCCAGCTAGGTCTTTGGCTGCTGGCCCCTTTCGTTTGGGAGCTATTGCTGGACGTTTGGCATGTTGGCCGGAGAGTGCTTCTCGGGCCGCCAACTGCAACCCCACAGGTACCTCCAAGGTTCCCCGCCCAGCGAAAGCCCCCAGACCCAAATTGAGAGGGGCTGCTTGTGGGCCCCCTGGGGGGCTTTCAGGCCAGCTAGGTCTTTGGCTGCTGGCCCCTTTCGTTTGGGAGCTATTGCTGGACGTTTGGCATGTTGGCCGGAGAGTGCTTTTCGGGCTGCGAACTGCAACCTTGCAAGTACCTCCAAGGTTCCCCGCCCAGCGAAAGCCCCCAGACCCAAATTGAGAGGGGCTGCTTGTGGGCCCCCTGGGGGGCTTTCAGGCCAGCTAGGTCTTTGGCTGCTGGCCCCTTTCGTTTGGGAGCTATTGCTGGACGTTTGGCATGTTGGCCGGAGAGTGCTTCTCGGGCCGCCAACTGCAACCTTGCAGGTACCTCCAAGGTTCCCCGCCCAGAGAAAGCCCCCAGACCCAAATTGAGAGGGGCTGCTTGTGGGCCCCCTGGGGGGCTTTCAGGCCAGCTAGGTCTTTGGCTGCTGGCCCCTTTCGTTTGGGAGCTATTGCTGGACGTTTGGCATGTTGGCCGGAGAGTGCTTCTCGGGCCGCCAACTGCAACCCCACAGGTACCTCCAAGGTTCCCCGCCCAGCGAAAGCCCCCAGACCCAAATTGAGAGGGGCTGCTTGTGGGCCCCCTGCGGGGCTTTCAGGCCAGCTAGGTCTTTGGCTGCTGGCCCCTTTCGTTTGGGAGCTATTGCTGGACGTTTGGCATGTTGGCCGGAGAGTGCTTCTCGGGCCGCCAACTGCAACCCCACAGGTACCTCCAAGGTTCCCCGCCCAGCGAAAGCCCCCAGACCCAAATTGAGAGGGGCTGCTTGTGGGCCCCCTGGGGGGCTTTCAGGCCAGCTAGGTCTTTGGCTGCTGGCCCCTTTCGTTTGGGAGCTATTGCTGGACGTTTGGCATGTTGGCCGGAGAGTGCTTTTCGTGCTGCGAACTGCAACCTTGCAGGTACCTCCAAGGTTCCCCGCCCAGCGAAAGCCCCCAGACCCAAATTGAGAGGGGCTGCTTGTGGGCCCCCTGGGGGGCTTTCAGGCCAGCTAGGTCTTTGGCTGCTGGCCCCTTTCGTTTGGGAGCTATTGCTGGACGTTTGGCATGTTGGCCGGAGAGTGCTTCTCGGGCCGCCAACTGCAACCTTGCAGGTACCTCCAAGGTTCCCCGCCCAGAGAAAGCCCCCAGACCCAAATTGAGAGGGGCTGCTTGTGGGCCCCCTGGGGGGCTTTCAGGCCAGCTAGGTCTTTGGCTGCTGGCCCCTTTCGTTTGGGAGCTATTGCTGGACGTTTGGCATGTTGGCCGGAGAGTGCTTCTCGGGCCGCCAACTGCAACCTTGCAGGTACCTCCAAGGTTCCCCTCGCAGCAAAAGCCCCCAGACCCAAATTGAGAGGGGCTGCTTGTGGGCCCCCTGGGGGGCTTTCAGGCCAGCTAGGTCTTTGGCTGCTGGCCCCTTTCGTTTGGGAGCTATTGCTGGACGTTTGGCATGTTGGCCGGAGAGTGCTTCTCGGGCCGCCAACTGCAACCTTGCAGGTACCTCCAAGGTTCCCCGCCCAGAGAAAGCCCCCAGACCCAAATTGAGAGGGGCTGCTTGTGGGCCCCCTGGGGGGCTTTCAGGCCAGCTAGGTCTTTGGCTGCTGGCCCCTTTCGTTTGGGAGCTATTGCTGGACGTTTGGCATGTTGGCCGGAGAGTGCTTCTCGGGCCGCCAACTGCAACCCCACAGGTACCTCCAAGGTTCCCCGCCCAGCGAAAGCCCCCAGACCCAAATTGAGAGGGGCTGCTTGTGGGCCCCCTGGGGGGCTTTCAGGCCAGCTAGGTCTTTGGCTGCTGGCCCCTTTCGTTTGGGAGCTATTGCTGGACGTTTGGCATGTTGGCCGGAGAGTGCTTCTCGGGCCGCCAACTGCAACCCCACAGGTACCTCCAAGGTTCCCCGCCCAGCGAAAGCCCCCAGACCCAAATTGAGAGGGGCTGCTTGTGGGCCCCCTGGGGGGCTTTCAGGCCAGCTAGGTCTTTGGCTGCTGGCCCCTTTCGTTTGGGAGCTATTGCTGGACGTTTGGCATGTTGGCCGGAGAGTGCTTTTCGTGCTGCGAACTGCAACCTTGCAGGTACCTCCAAGGTTCCCCGCCCAGCGAAAGCCCCCAGACCCAAATTGAGAGGGGCTGCTTGTGGGCCCCCTGGGGGGCTTTCAGGCCAGCTAGGTCTTTGGCTGCTGGCCCCTTTCGTTTGGGAGCTATTGCTGGACGTTTGGCATGTTGGCCGGAGAGTGCTTCTCGGGCCGCCAACTGCAACCTTGCAGGTACCTCCAAGGTTCCCCGCCCAGAGAAAGCCCCCAGACCCAAATTGAGAGGGGCTGCTTGTGGGCCCCCTGGGGGGCTTTCAGGCCAGCTAGGTCTTTGGCTGCTGGCCCCTTTCGTTTGGGAGCTATTGCTGGACGTTTGGCATGTTGGCCGGAGAGTGCTTCTCGGGCCGCCAACTGCAACCTTGCAGGTACCTCCAAGGTTCCCCTCGCAGCAAAAGCCCCCAGACCCAAATTGAGAGGGGCTGCTTGTGGGCCCCCTGGGGGGCTTTCAGGCCAGCTAGGTCTTTGGCTGCTGGCCCCTTTCGTTTGGGAGCTATTGCTGGACGTTTGGCATGTTGGCCGGAGAGTGCTTCTCGGGCCGCCAACTGCAACCTTGCAGGTACCTCCAAGGTTCCCCGCCCAGCGAAAGCCCCCAGACCCAAATTGAGAGGGGCTGCTTGTGGGCCCCCTGGGGGGCTTTCAGGCCAGCTAGGTCTTTG
This sequence comes from Gallinula chloropus, assembly GCF_964237585.1. Lineage (NCBI taxonomy): Eukaryota > Metazoa > Chordata > Aves > Gruiformes > Rallidae > Gallinula > Gallinula chloropus. The sequence continues at coordinate 106,066 of NW_028168511.1, read as the reverse complement.
GCTGCTGGCCCCTTTCGTTTGGGAGCTATTGCTGGACGTTTGGCATGTTGGCCGGAGAGTGCTTCTCGGGCCGCCAACTGCAACCTTGCAGGTACCTCCAAGGTTCCCCTCGCAGCAAAAGCCCCCAGACCCAAATTGAGAGGGGCTGCTTGTGGGCCCCCTGGGGGGCTTTCAGGCCAGCTAGGTCTTTGGCTGCTGGCCCCTTTCGTTTGGGAGCTATTGCTGGACGTTTGGCATGTTGGCCGGAGAGTGCTTCTCGGGCCGCCAACTGCAACCTTGCAGGTACCTCCAAGGTTCCCCGCCCAACGAAAGCCCCCAGACCCAAATTGAGAGGGGCTGCTTGTGGGCCCCCTGGGGGGCTTTCAGGCCAGCTAGGTCTTTGGCTGCTGGCCCCTTTCGTTTGGGAGCTATTGCTGGACGTTTGGCATGTTGGCCGGAGAGTGCTTCTCGGGCCGCCAACTGCAACCTTGCAGGTACCTCCAAGGTTCCCCGCCCAGCGAAAGCCCCCAGACCCAAATTGAGAGGGGCTGCTTGTGGGCCCCCTGGGGGGCTTTCAGGCCAGCTAGGTCTTTGGCTGCTGGCCCCTTTCGTTTGGGAGCTATTGCTGGACGTTTGGCATGTTGGCCGGAGAGTGCTTTTCGGGCTGCGAACTGCAACCTTGCAGGTACCTCCAAGGTTCCCCGCCCAGCGAAAGCCCCCAGACCCAAATTGAGAGGGGCTGCTTGTGGGCCCCCTGGGGGGCTTTCAGGCCAGCTAGGTCTTTGGCTGCTGGCCCCTTTCGTTTGGGAGCTATTGCTGGACGTTTGGCATGTTGGCCGGAGAGTGCTTCTCGGGCCGCCAACTGCAACCTTGCAGGTACCTCCAAGGTTCCCCGCCCAGAGAAAGCCCCCAGACCCAAATTGAGAGGGGCTGCTTGTGGGCCCCCTGGGGGGCTTTCAGGCCAGCTAGGTCTTTGGCTGCTGGCCCCTTTCGTTTGGGAGCTATTGCTGGACGTTTGGCATGTTGGCCGGAGAGTGCTTCTCGGGCCGCCAACTGCAACCTTGCAGGTACCTCCAAGGTTCCCCGCCCAGCGAAAGCCCCCAGACCCAAATTGAGAGGGGCTGCTTGTGGGCCCCCTGGGGGGCTTTCAGGCCAGCTAGGTCTTTGGCTGCTGGCCCCTTTCGTTTGGGAGCTATTGCTGGACGTTTGGCATGTTGGCCGGAGAGTGCTTCTCGGGCCGCCAACTGCAACCTTGCAGGTACCTCCAAGGTTCCCCGCCCAGCGAAAGCCCCCAGACCCAAATTGAGAGGGGCTGCTTGTGGGCCCCCTGGGGGGCTTTCAGGCCAGCTAGGTCTTTGGCTGCTGGCCCCTTTCGTTTGGGAGCTATTGCTGGACGTTTGGCATGTTGGCCGGAGAGTGCTTCTCGGGCCGCCAACTGCAACCTTGCAGGTACCTCCAAGGTTCCCCTCGCAGCAAAAGCCCCCAGACCCAAATTGAGAGGGGCTGCTTGTGGGCCCCCTGGGGGGCTTTCAGGCCAGCTAGGTCTTTGGCTGCTGGCCCCTTTCATTTGGGAGCTATTGCTGGACGTTTGGCATGTTGGCCGGAGAGTGCTTCTCGGGCCGCCAACTGCAACCTTGCAGGTACCTCCAAGGTTCCCCGCCCAGCGAAAGCCCCCAGACCCAAATTGAGAGGGGCTGCTTGTGGGCCCCCTGGGGGGCTTTCAGGCCAGCTAGGTGTTTGGGTGCTGGCCCCTTTCGTTTGGGAGCTATTGCTGGACGTTTGGCATGTTGGCCGGAGAGTGCTTCTCGGGCTGCGAACTTCAACCTTGCAGGTACCTCCAAGGTTCCCCGCCCAGCGAAAGCCCCCAGACCCAAATTGAGAGGGGCTGCTTGTGGGCCCCCTGGGGGGCTTTCAGGCCAGCTAGGTCTTTGGCTGCTGGCCCCTTTCGTTTGGGAGCTATTGCTGGACGTTTGGCATGTTGGCCGGAGAGTGCTTCTCGGGCCGTCAACTGCAACCTTGCAGGTACCTCCAAGGTTCCCCGCCCAGCGAAAGCCCCCAGACCCAAATTGAGAGGGGCTGCTTGTGGGCCCCCTGGGGGGCTTTCAGGCCAGCTAGGTCTTTGGCTGCTGGCCCCTTTCGTTTGGGAGCTATTGCTGGACGTTTGGCATGTTGGCCGGAGAGTGCTTCTCGGGCCGCCAACTGCAACCTTGCAGGTACCTCCAAGGTTCCCCGCCCAGCGAAAGCCCCCAGACCCAAATTGAGAGGGGCTGCTTGTGGGCCCCCTGGGGGGCTTTCAGGCCAGCTAGGTCTTTGGCTGCTGGCCCCTTTCGTTTGGGAGATATTGCTGGACGTTTGGCATGTTGGCCGGAGAGTGCTTCTCGGGCCGCCAACTGCAACCTTGCAGGTACCTCCAAGGTTCCCCGCCCAGCGAAAGCCCCCAGACCCAAATTGAGAGGGGCTGCTTGTGGGCCCCCTGGGGGGCTTTCAGGCCAGCTAGGTCTTTGGCTGCTGGCCCCTTTCGTTTGGGAGCTATTGCTGGACGTTTGGCATGTTGGCCGGAGAGTGCTTCTCGGGCCGCCAACTGCAACCTTGCAGGTACCTCCAAGGTTCCCCGCCCAGCAAAAGCCCCCAGACCCAAATTGAGAGGGGCTGCTTGTGGGCCCCCTGGGGGGCTTTCAGGCCAGCTAGGTCTTTGGCTGCTGGCCCCTTTCGTTTGGGAGCTATTGCTGGACGTTTGGCATGTTGGCCGGAGAGTGCTTCTCGGGCCGCCAACTGCAACCTTGCAGGTACCTCCAAGGTTCCCCGCCCAGCGAAAGCCCCCAGACCCAAATTGAGAGGGGCTGCTTGTGGGCCCCCTGGGGGGCTTTCAGGCCAGCTAGGTCTTTGGCTGCTGGCCCCTTTCGTTTGGGAGCTATTGCTGGACGTTTGGCATGTTGGCCGGAGAGTGCTTCTCGGGCTGCGAACTTCAACCTTGCAGGTACCTCCAAGGTTCCCCGCCCAGCGAAAGCCCCCAGACCCAAATTGAGAGGGGCTGCTTGTGGGCCCCCTGGGGGGCTTTCAGGCCAGCTAGGTCTTTGGCTGCTGGCCCCTTTCGTTTGGGAGCTATTGCTGGACGTTTGGCATGTTGGCCGGAGAGTGCTTTTCGGGCTGCGAACTGCAACCTTGCAGGTACCTCCAAGGTTCCCCGCCCAGCGAAAGCCCCCAGACCCAAATTGAGAGGGGCTGCTTGTGGGCCCCCTGGGGGGCTTTCAGGCCAGCTAGGTCTTTGGCTGCTGGCCCCTTTCGTTTGGGAGCTATTGCTGGACGTTTGGCATGTTGGCCGGAGAGTGCTTCTCGGGCCGCCAACTGCAACCTTGCAGGTACCTCCAAGGTTCCCCGCCCAGAGAAAGCCCCCAGACCCAAATTGAGAGGGGCTGCTTGTGGGCCCCCTGGGGGGCTTTCAGGCCAGCTAGGTCTTTGGCTGCTGGCCCCTTTCGTTTGGGAGCTATTGCTGGACGTTTGGCATGTTGGCCGGAGAGTGCTTCTCGGGCCGCCAACTGCAACCTTGCAGGTACCTCCAAGGTTCCCCGCCCAGCGAAAGCCCCCAGACCCAAATTGAGAGGGGCTGCTTGTGGGCCCCCTGGGTGGCTTTCAGGCCAGCTAGGTCTTTGGCTGCTGGCCCCTTTCGTTTGGGAGCTATTGCTGGACGTTTGGCATGTTGGCCGGAGAGTGCTTCTCGGGCCGCCAACTGCAACCTTGCAGGTACCTCCAAGGTTCCCCGCCCAGCGAAAGCCCCCAGACCCAAATTGAGAGGGGCTGCTTGTGGGCCCCCTGGGGGGCTTTCAGGCCAGCTAGGTCTTTGGCTGCTGGCCCCTTTCGTTTGGGAGCTATTGCTGGACGTTTGGCATGTTGGCCGGAGAGTGCTTCTCGGGCCGCCAACTGCAACCTTGCAGGTACCTCCAAGGTTCCCCGCCCAGCGAAAGCCCCCAGACCCAAATTGAGAGGGGCTGCTTGTGGGCCCCCTGGGGGGCTTTCAGGCCAGCTAGGTCTTTGGCTGCTGGCCCCTTTCGTTTGGGAGCTATTGCTGGACGTTTGGCATGTTGGCCGGAGAGTGCTTCTCGGGCCGCCAACTGCAACCTTGCAGGTACCTCCAAGGTTCCCCGCCCAGCGAAAGCCCCCAGACCCAAATTGAGAGGGGCTGCTTGTGGGCCCCCTGGGGGGCTTTCAGGCCAGCTAGGTCTTTGGCTGCTGGCCCCTTTCGTTTGGGAGCTATTGCTGGACGTTTGGCATGTTGGCCGGAGAGTGCTTCTCGGGCCGCCAACTGCAACCTTGCAGGTACCTCCAAGGTTCCCCTCGCAGCAAAAGCCCCCAGACCCAAATTGAGAGGGGCTGCTTGTGGGCCCCCTGGGGGGCTTTCAGGCCAGCTAGGTCTTTGGCTGCTGGCCCCTTTCATTTGGGAGCTATTGCTAGACATTTGGCATGTTGGCCGGAGAGTGCTTCTCGGGCCGCCAACTGCAACCTTGCAGGTACCTCCAAGGTTCCCCGCCCAGAGAAAGCCCCCAGACCCAAATTGAGAGGGGCTGCTTGTGGGCCCCCTGGGGGGCTTTCAGGCCAGCTAGGTCTTTGGCTGCTGGCCCCTTTCGTTTGGGAGCTATTGCTGGACGTTTGGCATGTTGGCCGGAGAGTGCTTCTCGGGCCGCCAACTGCAACCTTGCAGGTACCTCTAAGGTTCCCCGCCCAGCGAAAGCCCCCAGACCCAAATTGAGAGGGGCTGCTTGTGGGCCCCCTGGGGGGCTTTCAGGCCAGCTAGGTCTTTGGCTGCTGGCCCCTTTCGTTTGGGAGCTATTGCTGGACGTTTGGCATGTTGGCCGGAGAGTGCTTTTCGGGCTGCGAACTGCAACCTTGCAGGTACCTCCAAGGTTCCCCGCCCAGCGAAAGCCCCCAGACCCAAATTGAGAGGGGCTGCTTGTGGGCCCCCTGGGGGGCTTTCAGGCCAGCTAGGTCTTTGGCTGCTGGCCCCTTTCGTTTGGGAGCTATTGCTGGACGTTTGGCATGTTGGCCGGAGAGTGCTTCTCGGGCCGCCAACTGCAACCTTGCAGGTACCTCCAAGGTTCCCCGCCCAGAGAAAGCCCCCAGACCCAAATTGAGAGGGGCTGCTTGTGGGCCCCCTGGGGGGCTTTCAGGCCAGCTAGGTCTTTGGCTGCTGGCCCCTTTCGTTTGGGAGCTATTGCTGGACGTTTGGCATGTTGGCCGGAGAGTGCTTCTCGGGCCGCCAACTGCAACCTTGCAGGTACCTCCAAGGTTCCCCGCCCAGCGAAAGCCCCCAGACCCAAATTGAGAGGGGCTGCTTGTGGGCCCCCTGGGGGGCTTTCAGGCCAGCTAGGTCTTTGGCTGCTGGCCCCTTTCGTTTGGGAGCTATTGCTGGACGTTTGGCATGTTGGCCGGAGAGTGCTTCTCGGGCCGCCAACTGCAACCTTGCAGGTACCTCCAATGTTTCCTGCCCAGCGAAAGCCTCCAGACCCAAATTGAGAGGGGCAGCTTGTGGGCCCCCTGGGGGGCTTTCAGGCCAGCTAGGTCTTTGGCTGCTGGCCCCTTTCGTTTGGGAGCTATGGCTGGACGATGGCATGTTGGCCGGAGAGTGCTTCTCGGGCCGCCAACTGCAACCTTGCAGGTACCTCCAAGGTTCCCCGCCCAGCGAAAGCCCCCAGACCCAAATTGAGAGGGGCTGCTTGTGGGCCCCCTGGGGGGCTTTCAGGCCAGCTAGGTCTTTGGCTGCTGGCCCCTTTCGTTTGGGAGCTATTGCTGGACGTTTGGCATGTTGGCCGGAGAGTGCTTTTCGAGCTGCGAACAGCAACCTTGCAGGTACCTCCAAGGTTTCCTGCCCAGCAAAAGCCCCCAGACCCAAATTGAGAGGGGCTGCTTGTGGGCCCCCTGGGGGGCTTTCAGGCCAGCTAGGTCTTTGGCTGCTGGCCCCTTTCGTTTGGGAGCTATTGCTGGACGTTTGGCATGTTGGCCGGAGAGTGCTTCTCGGGCCGCCAACTGCAACCTTGCAGGTACCTCCAAGGTTCCCCGCCCAGCGAAAGCCCCCAGACCCAAATTGAGAGGGGCTGCTTGTGGGCCCCCAGGGGGGCTTTCAGGCCAGCTAGGTCTTTGGCTGCTGGCCCCTTTCGTTTGGGAGCTATTGTTGGACGTTTGGCATGTTGGCCGGAGAGTGCTTCTCGGGCCGCCAACTGCAACCTTGCAGGTACCTCCAAGGTTTCCTGCCCAGCGAAAGCCCCCAGACCCAAATTGAGAGGGGCTGCTTGTGGGCCCCCTGCGGGGCTTTCAGGCCAGCTAGGTCTTTGGCTGCTGGCCCCTTTCGTTTGGGAGCTATTGCTGGACGTTTGGCATGTTGGCCGGAGAGTGCTTCTCGGGCCGCCAACTGCAACCTTGCAGGTACCTCCAAGGTTTCCTGCCCAGCGAAAGCCCCCAGACCCAAATTGAGAGGGGCTGCTTGTGGGCCCCCTGCGGGGCTTTCAGGCCAGCTAGGTCTTTGGCTGCTGGCCCCTTTCGTTTGGGAGCTATTGCTGGACGTTTGGCATGTTGGCCGGAGAGTGCTTCTCGGGCCGCCAACTGCAACCTTGCAGGTACCTCCAAGGTTCCCCGCCCAGCGAAAGCCCCCAGACCCAAATTGAGAGGGGCTGCTTGTGGGCCCCCTGGGGGCCTTTCAGGCCAGCTAGGTCTTTGGCTGCTGGCCCCTTTCGTTTGGGAGCTATTGCTGGACGTTTGGCATGTTGGCCGGAGAGTGCTTCTCGGGCCGCCAACTGCAACACCACAGGTACCTCCAAAGTTCCCCGCCCAGCGAAAGCCCCCAGACGCAAATTGAGAGGGGCTGCTTGTGGGCCCCCTGGGGGGCTTTCAGGCCAGCTAGGTCTTTGGCTGCTTGCCCTTTCGTTTGGGAGCTATTGCTGGACGTTTGGCATGTTGGCCGTAGAGTGCTTCTCGGGCCGCGAACTGCAACCCCACAGGTACCTCCAAGGTTCCCCGCCCAGCGAAAGCCCCCAGACCCAAATTGAGAGGGGCTGCTTGTGGGCCCCCTGCGGGGCTTTCAGGCCAGCTAGGTCTTTGGCTGCTGGCCCCTTTCGTTTGGGAGCTATTGCTGGACGTTTGGCATGTTGGCCGGAGAGTGCTTCTCGGGCCGCCAACTGCAACCTTGCAGGTACCTCCAAGGTTTCCTGTCCAGCGAAAGCCTCCAGACCCAAATTGAGAGGGGCAGCTTGTGGGCCCCCTGGGGGGCTTTCAGGCCAGCTAGGTCTTTGGCTGCTGGCCCCTTTCGTTTGGGAGCTATGGCTGGACGATGGCATGTTGGCCGGAGAGTGCTTCTCGGGCCGCCAACTGCAACCTTGCAGGTACCTCCAAGGTTCCCCGCCCAGCGAAAGCCCCCAGACCCAAATTGAGAGGGGCTGCTTGTGGGCCCCCTGGGGGGCTTTCAGGCCAGCTAGGTCTTTGGCTGCTGGCTCCTTTCGTTTGGGAGCTATTGCTGGACGTTTGGCATGTTGGCCGGAGAGTGCTTTTATGGCTGCGAACTGCAACCTTGCAGGTACCTCCAAGGTTCCCCGCCCAGCGAAAGCCCCCAGACCCAAATTGAGAGGGGCTGCTTGTGGGCCCCCTGGGGGGCTTTCAGGCCAGCTAGGTCTTTGGCTGCTGGCCCCTTTCGTTTGGGAGCTATTGCTGGACGTTTGGCATGTTGGCCGGAGAGTGCTTCTCGGGCCGCCAACTGCAACCTTGCAGGTACCTCCAAGGTTCCCCGCCCAGCGAAAGCCCCCAGACCCAAATTGAGAGGGGCTGCTTGTGGGCCCCCTGGGGGGCTTTCAGGCCAGCTAGGTCTTTGGCTGCTGGCCCCTTTCGTTTGGGAGCTATTGCTGGACATTTGGCATGTTGGCCGGAGAGTGCTTTTCGAGCTGCGAACAGCAACCTTGCAGGTACCTCCAAGGTTTCCTGCCCAGCAAAAGCCCCCAGACCCAAATTGAGAGGGGCTGCTTGTGGGCCCCCTGGGGGGCTTTCAGGCCAGCTAGGTCTTTGGCTGCTGGCCCCTTTCGTTTGGGAGCTATTGCTGGACGTTTGGCATGTTGGCCGGAGAGTGCTTCTCGGGCCGCCAACTGCAACCTTGCAGGTACCTCACAGGTTCCCCGCCCAGCGAAAGCCCCCAGACCCAAATTGAGAGGGGCTGCTTGTGGGCCCCCTGGGGGGCTTTCAGGCCAGCTAGGTCTTTGGCTGCTGGCCCCTTTCGTTTGGGAGCTATTGCTGGACGTTTGGCATGTTGGCCGGAGAGTGCTTCTCGGGCCGCCAACTGAAACCTTGCAGGTACCTCCAAGGTTTCCTGCCCAGCGAAAGCCCCCAGACCCAAATTGAGAGGGGCTGCTTGTGGGCCCCCTGCGGGGCTTTCAGGCCAGCTAGGTCTTTGGCTGCTGGCCCCTTTCGTTTGGGAGCTATTGCTGGACGTTTGGCATGTTGGCCGGAGAGTGCTTCTCGGGCCGCCAACTGCAACCTTGCAGGTACCTCCAAGGTTTCCTGCCCAGCGAAAGCCCCCAGACCCAAATTGAGAGGGGCTGCTTGTGGGCCCCCTGGGGGGCTTTCAGGCCAGCTAGGTCTTTGGCTGCTGGCCCCTTTCGTTTGGGAGCTATTGCTGGACGTTTGGCATGTTGGCCGGAGAGTGCTTCTCGGGCCGCCAACTGCAACCTTGCAGGTACCTCCAAGGTTCCCCGCCCAGCGAAAGCCCCCAGACCCAAATTGAGAGGGGCTGCTTGTGGGCCCCCTGGGGGGCTTTCAGGCCAGCTAGGTCTTTGGCTGCTGGCCCCTTTCGTTTGGGAGCTATTGCTGGACGTTTGGCATGTTGGCCGGAGAGTGCTTCTCGGGCCGCCAACTGCAACACCACAGGTACCTCCAAAGTTCCCCGCCCAGCGAAAGCCCCCAGACGCAAATTGAGAGGGGCTGCTTGTGGGCCCCCTGGGGGGCTTTCAGGCCAGCTAGGTCTTTGGCTGCTTGCCCTTTCGTTTGGGAGCTATTGCTGGACGTTTGGCATGTTGGCCGTAGAGTGCTTCTCGGGCCGCGAACTGCAACCCCACAGGTACCTCCAAGGTTCCCCGCCCAGCGAAAGCCCCCAGACCCAAATTGAGAGGGGCTGCTTGTGGGCCCCCTGGGGGGCTTTCAGGCCAGCTAGGTCTTTGGCTGCTGGCCCCTTTCGTTTGGGAGCTATTGCTGGACGTTTGGCATGTTGGCCGGAGAGTGCTTCTCGGGCCGCCAACTGCAACCTTGCAGGTACCTCCAAGGTTCCCCGCCCAGCGAAAGCCCCCAGACCCAAATTGAGAGGGGCTGCTTGTGGGCCCCCTGGGGGGCTTTCAGGCCAGCTAGGTCTTTGGCTGCTGGCCCCTTTCGTTTGGGAGCTATTGCTGGACGTTTGGCATGTTGGCCGGAGAGTGCTTCTCGGGCTGCGAACTGCAACCCCACAGGTACCTCCAAGGTTCCCCGCCCAGCGAAAGCCCCCAGACCCAAATTGAGAGGGGCTGCTTGTGGGCCCCCTGGGGGGCTTTCAGGCCAGCTAGGTCTTTGGCTGCTGGCTCCTTTCGTTTGGGAGCTATTGCTGGACGTTTGGCATGTTGGCCGGAGAGTGCTTTTCAGGCTGCGAACTGCAACCTTGCAGGTACCTCCAAGGTTCCCCGCCCAGCGAAAGCCCCCAGACCCAAATTGAGAGGGGCTGCTTGTGGGCCCCCTGGGGGGCTTTCAGGCCAGCTAGGTCTTTGGCTGCTGGCCCCTTTCGTTTGGGAGCTATTGCTGGACGTTTGGCATGTTGGCCGGAGAGTGCTTCTCGGGCCGCCAACTGCAACCTTGCAGGTACCTCCAAGGTTCCCCGCCCAGCGAAAGCCCCCAGACCCAAATTGAGAGGGGCTGCTTGTGGGCCCCCTGGGGGGCTTTCAGGCCAGCTAGGTCTTTGGCTGCTGGCCCCTTTCGTTTGGGAGCTATTGCTGGACATTTGGCATGTTGGCCGGAGAGTGCTTTTCGGGCTGCGAACAGCAACCTTGCAGGTACCTCCAAGGTTTCCCGCCCAGCAAAAGCCCCCAGACCCAAATTGAGAGGGGCTGCTTGTGGGCCCCCTGGGGGGCTTTCAGGCCAGCTAGGTCTTTGGCTGCTGGCCCCTTTCGTTTGGGAGCTATTGCTGGACGTTTGGCATGTTGGCCGGAGAGTGCTTCTCGGGCCGCCAACTGCAACCTTGCAGGTACCTCACAGGTTCCCAGCCCAGCGAAAGCCCCCAGACCCAAATTGAGAGGGGCTGCTTGTGGGCCCCCTGGGGGGCTTTCAGGCCAGCTAGGTCTTTGGCTGCTGGCCCCTTTCGTTTGGGAGCTATTGCTGGACGTTTGGCATGTTGGCCGGAGAGTGCTTCTCGGGCCGCCAACTGCAACCTTGCAGGTACCTCCAAGGTTTCCTGCCCAGCGAAAGCCCCCAGACCCAAATTGAGAGGGGCTGCTTGTGGGCCCCCTGCGGGGCTTTCAGGCCAGCTAGGTCTTTGGCTGCTGGCCCCTTTCGTTTGGGAGCTATTGCTGGACGTTTGGCATGTTGGCCGGAGAGTGCTTCTCGGGCCGCCAACTGCAACCTTGCAGGTACCTCCAAGGTTTCCTGCCCAGCGAAAGCCTCCAGACCCAAATTGAGAGGGGCAGCTTGTGGGCCCCCTGGGGGGCTTTCAGGCCAGCTAGGTCTTTGGCTGCTGGCCCCTTTCGTTTGGGAGCTATGGCTGGACGATGGCATGTTGGCCGGAGAGTGCTTCTCGGGCCGCCAACTGCAACCTTGCAGGTACCTCCAAGGTTCCCCGCCCAGCGAAAGCCCCCAGACCCAAATTGAGAGGGGCTGCTTGTGGGCCCCCTGGAGGGCTTTCAGGCCAGCTAGGTCTTTGGCTGCTGGCCCCTTTCGTTTGGGAGCTATTGCTGGACGTTTGGCATGTTGGCCGGAGAGTGCTTTTCAGGCTGCGAACTGCAACCTTGCAGGTACCTCCAAGGTTCCCCGCCCAGCGAAAGCCCCCAGACCCAAATTGAGAGGGGCTGCTTGTGGGCCCCCTGGGGGGCTTTCAGGCCAGCTAGGTCTTTGGCTGCTGGCCCCTTTCGTTTGGGAGCTATTGCTGGACGTTTGGCATGTTGGCCGGAGAGTGCTTCTCGGGCCGCCAACTGCAACCTTGCAGGTACCTCCAAGTTTCCCCGCCCAGCGAAAGCCCCCAGACCCAAATTGAGAGGGGCTGCTTGTGGGCCCCCTGGGGGGCTTTCAGGCCAGCTAGGTCTTTGGCTGCTGGCCCCTTTCGTTTGGGAGCTATTGCTGGACGTTTGGCATGTTGGCCGGAGAGTGCTTTTCGGGCTGCGAACAGCAACCTTGCAGGTACCTCCAAGGTTCCCCGCCCAGCAAAAGCCCCCAGACCCAAATTGAGAGGGGCTGCTTGTGGGCCCCCTGGGGGGCTTTCAGGCCAGCTAGGTCTTTGGCTGCTGGCCCCTTTCGTTTGGGAGCTATTGCTGGACGTTTGGCATGTTGGCCGGAGAGTGCTTCTCGGGCCGCCAACTGCAACCTTGCAGGTACCTCACAGGTTCCCCGCCCAGCGAAAGCCCCCAGACCCAAATTGAGAGGGGCTGCTTGTGGGCCCCCAGGGGGGCTTTCAGGCCAGCTAGGTCTTTGGCTGCTGGCCCCTTTCGTTTGGGAGCTATTGCTGGACGTTTGGCATGTTGGCCGGAGAGTGCTTCTCGGGCCGCCAACTGCAACCTTGCAGGTACCTCCAAGGTTTCCTGCCCAGCGAAAGCCCCCAGACCCAAATTGAGAGGGGCTGCTTGTGGGCCCCCTGCGGGGCTTTCAGGCCAGCTAGGTCTTTGGCTGCTGGCCCCTTTCGTTTGGGAGCTATTGCTGGACGTTTGGCATGTTGGCCGGAGAGTGCTTCTCGGGCCGCCAACTGCAACCTTGCAGGTACCTCCAAGGTTTCCTGCCCAGCGAAAGCCTCCAGACCCAAATTGAGAGGGGCAGCTTGTGGGCCCCCTGGGGGGCTTTCAGGCCAGCTAGGTCTTTGGCTGCTGGCCCCTTTCGTTTGGGAGCTATGGCTGGACGATGGCATGTTGGCCGGAGAGTGCTTCTCGGGCCGCCAACTGCAACCTTGCAGGTACCTCCAAGGTTCCCCGCCCAGCGAAAGCCCCCAGACCCAAATTGAGAGGGGCTGCTTGTGGGCCCCCTGGGGGGCTTTCAGGCCAGCTAGGTCTTTGGCTGCTGGCTCCTTTCGTTTGGGAGCTATTGCTGGACGTTTGGCATGTTGGCCGGAGAGTGCTTTTCAGGCTGCGAACTGCAACCTTGCAGGTACCTCCAAGGTTCCCCGCCCAGCGAAAGCCCCCAGACCCAAATTGAGAGGGGCTGCTTGTGGGCCCCCTGGGGGGCTTTCAGGCCAGCTAGGTCTTTGGCTGCTGGCCCCTTTCGTTTGGGAGCTATTGCTGGACGTTTGGCATGTTGGCCGGAGAGTGCTTCTCGGGCCGCCAACTGCAACCTTGCAGGTACCTCCAAGGTTTCCTGCCCAGCGAAAGCCCCCAGACCCAAATTGAGAGGGGCTGCTTGTGGGCCCCCTGCGGGGCTTTCAGGCCAGCTAGGTCTTTGGCTGCTGGCCCCTTTCGTTTGGGAGCTATTGCTGGACGTTTGGCATGTTGGCCGGAGAGTGCTTCTCGGGCCGCCAACTGCAACCTTGCAGGTACCTCCAAGGTTTCCTGCCCAGCGAAAGCCTCCAGACCCAAATTGAGAGGGGCAGCTTGTGGGCCCCCTGGGGGGCTTTCAGGCCAGCTAGGTCTTTGGCTGCTGGCCCCTTTCGTTTGGGAGCTATGGCTGGACGATGGCATGTTGGCCGGAGAGTGCTTCTCGGGCCGCCAACTGCAACCTTGCAGGTACCTCCAAGGTTCCCCGCCCAGCGAAAGCCCCCAGACCCAAATTGAGAGGGGCTGCTTGTGGGCCCCCTGGGGGGCTTTCAGGCCAGCTAGGTCTTTGGCTGCTGGCCCCTTTCGTTTGGGAGCTATTGCTGGACGTTTGGCATGTTGGCCGGAGAGTGCTTTTCAGGCTGCGAACTGCAACCTTGCAGGTACCTCCAAGGTTCCCCGCCCAGCGAAAGCCCCCAGACCCAAATTGAGAGGGGCTGCTTGTGGGCCCCCTGGGGGGCTTTCAGGCCAGCTAGGTCTTTGGCTGCTGGCCCCTTTCGTTTGGGAGCTATTGCTGGACGTTTGGCATGTTGGCCGGAGAGTGCTTCTCGGGCCGCCAACTGCAACCTTGCAGGTACCTCCAAGGTTCCCCGCCCAGCGAAAGCCCCCAGACCCAAATTGAGAGGGGCTGCTTGTGGGCCCCCTGGGGGGCTTTCAGGCCAGCTAGGTCTTTGGCTGCTGGCCCCTTTCGTTTGGGAGCTATTGCTGGACGTTTGGCATGTTGGCCGGAGAGTGCTTTTCGGGCTGCGAACAGCAACCTTGCAGGTACCTCCAAGGTTCCCCGCCCAGCAAAAGCCCCCAGACCCAAATTGAGAGGGGCTGCTTGTGGGCCCCCTGGGGGGCTTTCAGGCCAGCTAGGTCTTTGGCTGCTGGCCCCTTTCGTTTGGGAGCTATTGCTGGACGTTTGGCATGTTGGCCGGAGAGTGCTTCTCGGCCCGCCAACTGCAACCTTGCAGGTACCTCACAGGTTCCCCGCCCAGCGAAAGCCCCCAGACCCAAATTGAGAGGGGCTGCTTGTGGGCCCCCAGGGGGGCTTTCAGGCCAGCTAGGTCTTTGGCTGCTGGCCCCTTTCGTTTGGGAGCTATTGCTGGACGTTTGGCATGTTGGCCGGAGAGTGCTTCTCGGGCCGCCAACTGCAACCTTGCAGGTACCTCCAAGGTTTCCTGCCCAGCGAAAGCCCCCAGACCCAAATTGAGAGGGGCTGCTTGTGGGCCCCCTGCGGGGCTTTCAGGCCAGCTAGGTCTTTGGCTGCTGGCCCCTTTCGTTTGGGAGCTATTGCTGGACGTTTGGCATGTTGGCCGGAGAGTGCTTCTCGGGCCGCCAACTGCAACCTTGCAGGTACCTCCAAGGTTTCCTGCCCAGCGAAAGCCTCCAGACCCAAATTGAGAGGGGCAGCTTGTGGGCCCCCTGGGGGGCTTTCAGGCCAGCTAGGTCTTTGGCTGCTGGCCCCTTTCGTTTGGGAGCTATTGCTGGACGATGGCATGTTGGCCGGAGAGTGCTTCTCGGGCCGCCAACTGCAACCTTGCAGGTACCTCCAAGGTTCCCCGCCCAGAGAAAGCCCCCAGACCCAAATTGAGAGGGGCTGCTTGTGGGCCCCCTGGGGGGCTTTCAGGCCAGCTAGGTCTTTGGCTGCTGGCTCCTTTCGTTTGGGAGCTATTGCTGGACGTTTGGCATGTTGGCCGGAGAGTGCTTTTCAGGCTGCGAACTGCAACCTTGCAGGTACCTCCAAGGTTCCCCGCCCAGAGAAAGCCCCCAGACCCAAATTGAGAGGGGCTGCTTGTGGGCCCCCTGGGGGGCTTTCAGGCCAGCTAGGTCTTTGGCTGCTGGCCCCTTTCGTTTGGGAGCTATTGCTGGACGTTTGGCATGTTGGCCGGAGAGTGCTTCTCGGGCCGCCAACTGCAACCTTGCAGGTACCTCCAAGGTTCCCCGCCCAGCGAAAGCCCCCAGACCCAAATTGAGAGGGGCTGCTTGTGGGCCCCCTGGGGGGCTTTCAGGCCAGCTAGGTCTTTGGCTGCTGGCCCCTTTCGTTTGGGAGCTATTGCTGGACGTTTGGCATGTTGGCCGGAGAGTGCTTTTCGGGCTGCGAACAGCAACCTTGCAGGTACCTCCAAGGTTTCCTGCCCAGCAAAAGCCCCCAGACCCAAATTGAGAGGGGCTGCTTGTGGGCCCCCTGGGGGGCTTTCAGGCCAGCTAGGTCTTTGGCTGCTGGCCCCTTTCGTTTGGGAGCTATTGCTGGACGTTTGGCATGTTGGCCGGAGAGTGCTTTTCGGGCTGCGAACTGCAACCTTGCAGGTACCTCCAAGGTTCCCTGCCCAGCGAAAGCCCCCAGACCCAAATTGAGAGGGGCTGCTTGTGGGCCCCCTGGGGGGCTTTCAGGCCAGCTAGGTCTTTGGCTGCTGGCCCCTTTCGTTTGGGAGCTATTGCTGGACGTTTGGCATGTTGGCCGGAGAGTGCTTCTCGGGCCGCCAACTGCAACCTTGCAGGTACCTCCAAGGTTCCCCGCCCAGCAAAAGCCCCCAGACCCAAATTGAGAGGGGCTGCTTGTGGGCCCCCTGGGGGGCTTTCAGGCCAGCTAGGTCTTTGGCTGCTGGCCCCTTTCGTTTGGGAGCTATTGCTGGACGTTTGGCATGTTGGCCGGAGAGTGCTTCTCGGGCCGCCAACTGCAACCTTGCAGGTACCTCCAAGGTTTCCTGCCCAGCGAAAGCCCCCAGACCCAAATTGAGAGGGGCTGCTTGTGGGCCCCCTGGGGGGCTTTCAGGCCAGCTAGGTCTTTGGCTGCTGGCCCCTTTCGTTTGGGAGCTATTGCTGGACGTTTGGCATGTTGGCCGGAGAGTGCTTCTCGGGCCGCCAACTGCAACCTTGCAGGTACCTCCAAGGTTCCCCGCCCAGCGAAAGCCCCCAGACCCAAATTGAGAGGGGCTGCTTGTGGGCCCCCTGGGGGGCTTTCAGGCCAGCTAGGTCTTTGGCTGCTGGCCCCTTTCGTTTGGGAGCTATTGCTGGACGTTTGGCATGTTGGCCGGAGAGTGCTTCTCGGGCCGCCAACTGCAACCTTGCAGGTACCTCCAAGGTTCCCCGCCCAGCGAAAGCCCCCAGACCCAAATTGAGAGGGGCTGCTTGTGGGCCCCCTGGGGGGCTTTCAGGCCAGCTAGGTCTTTGGCTGCTGGCCCCTTTCGTTTGGGAGCTATTGCTGGACGTTTGGCATGTTGGCCGGAGAGTGCTTCTCGGGCCGCCAACTGCAACCTTGCAGGTACCTCCAAGGTTCCCCGCCCAGCGAAAGCCCCCAGACCCAAATTGAGAGGGGCTGCTTGTGGGCCCCCTGGGGGGCTTTCAGGCCAGCTAGGTCTTTGGCTGCTGGCCCCTTTCGTTTGGGAGCTATTGCTGGACGTTTGGCATGTTGGCCGGAGAGTGCTTCTCGGGCCGCCAACTGCAACCTTGCAGGTACCTCCAAGGTTCCCCGCCCAGCGAAAGCCCCCAGACCCAAATTGAGAGGGGCTGCTTGTGGGCCCCCTGGGGGGCTTTCAGGCCAGCTAGGTCTTTGGCTGCTGGCCCCTTTCGTTTGGGAGCTATTGCTGGACGTTTGGCATGTTGGCCGGAGAGTGCTTCTCGGGCCGCCAACTGCAACCCCACAGGTACCTCCAAGGTTCCCCACCCAGCGAAAGCCCCCAGACCCAAATTGAGAGGGGCTGCTTGTGGGCCCCCTGGGGGGCTTTCAGGCCAGCTAGGTCTTTGGCTGCTGGCCCCTTTCGTTTGGGAGCTATTGCTGGACGTTTGGCATGTTGGCCGGAGAGTGCTTCTCGGGCCGCCAACTGCAACCTTGCAGGTACCTCCAAGGTTCCCCGCCCAGCGAAAGCCCCCAGACCCAAATTGAGAGGGGCTGCTTGTGGGCCCCCTGGGGGTCTTTCAGGCCAGCTAGGTCTTTGGCTGCTGGCCCCTTTCGTTTGGGAGCTATTGCTGGACGTTTGGCATGTTGGCCGGAGAGTGCTTTTCGGGCTGCGAACTGCAACCTTGCAGGTACCTCCAAGGTTCCCCGCCCAGCGAAAGCCCCCAGACCCAAATTGAGAGGGGCTGCTTGTGGGCCCCCTGCGGGGCTTTCAGGCCAGCTAGGTCTTTGGCTGCTGGCCCCTTTCGTTTGGGAGCTATTGCTGGACGTTTGGCATGTTGGCCGGAGAGTGCTTCTCGGGCCGCCAACTGCAACCTTGCAGGTACCTCCAAGGTTCCCCGCCCAGAGAAAGTCCCCAGACCCAAATTGAGAGGGGCTGCTTGTGGGCCCCCTGGGGGGCTTTCAGGCCAGCTAGGTCTTTGGCTGCTGGCCCCTTTCGTTTGGGAGCTATTGCTGGACGTTTGGCATGTTGGCCGGAGAGTGCTTCTCGGGCCGCCAACTGCAACCCCACAGGTACCTCCAAGGTTCCCCGCCCAGCGAAAGCCCCCAGACCCAAATTGAGAGGGGCTGCTTGTGGGCCCCCTGGGGGGCTTTCAGGCCAGCTAGGTCTTTGGCTGCTGGCCCCTTTCGTTTGGGAGCTATTGCTGGACGTTTGGCATGTTGGCCGGAGAGTGCTTCTCGGGCCGCCAACTGCAACCTTGCAGGTACCTCCAAGGTTCCCCGCCCAGCGAAAGCCCCCAGACCCAAATTGAGAGGGGCTGCTTGTGGGCCCCCTGGGGGGCTTTCAGGCCAGCTAGGTCTTTGGCTGCTGGCCCCTTTCGTTTGGGAGCTATTGCTGGACGTTTGGCATGTTGGCCGGAGAGTGCTTCTCGGGCCGCCAACTGCAACCTTGCAGGTACCTCCAAGGTTCCCCGCCCAGCAAAAGCCCCCAGACCCAAATTGAGAGGGGCTGCTTGTGGGCCCCCTGGGGGGCTTTCAGGCCAGCTAGGTCTTTGGCTGCTGGCCCCTTTCGTTTGGGAGCTATTGCTGGACGTTTGGCATGTTGGCCGGAGAGTGCTTTTCGGGCTGCGAACAGCAACCCCACAGGTACCTCCAAGGTTCCCCGCCCAGCAAAAGCCCCCAGACCCAAATTGAGAGGGGCTGCTTGTGGGCCCCCTGGGGGGCTTTCAGGCCAGCTAGGTCTTTGGCTGCTGGCCCCTTTCGTTTGGGAGCTATTGCTGGACGTTTGGCATGTTGGCCGGAGAGTGCTTCTCGGGCCGCCAACTGCAACCCCACAGGTACCTCCAAGGTTCCCCGCCCAGCGAAAGCCCCCAGACCCAAATTGAGAGGGGCTGCTTGTGGGCCCCCAGGGGGGCTTTCAGGCCAGCTAGGTCTTTGGCTGCTGGCCCCTTTCGTTTGGGAGCTATTGCTGGACGTTTGGCATGTTGGCCGGAGAGTGCTTCTCGGGCCGCCAACTGCAACCTTGCAGGTACCTCCAAGGTTTCCTGCCCAGCGAAAGCCCCCAGACCCAAATTGAGAGGGGCTGCTTGTGGGCCCCCTGCGGGGCTTTCAGGCCAGCTAGGTCTTTGGCTGCTGGCCCCTTTCGTTTGGGAGCTATTGCTGGACGTTTGGCATGTTGGCCGGAGAGTGCTTCTCGGGCCGCCAACTGCAACCTTGCAGGTACCTCCAAGGTTTCCTGCCCAGCGAAAGCCTCCAGACCCAAATTGAGAGGGGCAGCTTGTGGGCCCCCTGGGGGGCTTTCAGGCCAGCTAGGTCTTTGGCTGCTGGCCCCTTTCGTTTGGGAGCTATGGCTGGACGATGGCATGTTGGCCGGAGAGTGCTTCTCGGGCCGCCAACTGCAACCTTGCAGGTACCTCCAAGGTTCCCCGCCCAGCGAAAGCCCCCAGACCCAAATTGAGAGGGGCTGCTTGTGGGCCCCCTGGAGGGCTTTCAGGCCAGCTAGGTCTTTGGCTGCTGGCCCCTTTCGTTTGGGAGCTATTGCTGGACGTTTGGCATGTTGGCCGGAGAGTGCTTTTCAGGCTGCGAACTGCAACCTTGCAGGTACCTCCAAGGTTCCCCGCCCAGCGAAAGCCCCCAGACCCAAATTGAGAGGGGCTGCTTGTGGGCCCCCTGGGGGGCTTTCAGGCCAGCTAGGTCTTTGGCTGCTGGCCCCTTTCGTTTGGGAGCTATTGCTGGACGTTTGGCATGTTGGCCGGAGAGTGCTTCTCGGGCCGCCAACTGCAACCTTGCAGGTACCTCCAAGGTTCCCCGCCCAGCGAAAGCCCCCAGACCCAAATTGAGAGGGGCTGCTTGTGGGCCCCCTGGGGGGCTTTCAGGCCAGCTAGGTCTTTGGCTGCTGGCCCCTTTCGTTTGGGAGCTATTGCTGGACGTTTGGCATGTTGGCCGGAGAGTGCTTTTCGGGCTGCGAACAGCAACCTTGCAGGTACCTCCAAGGTTCCCCGCCCAGCAAAAGCCCCCAGACCCAAATTGAGAGGGGCTGCTTGTGGGCCCCCTGGGGGGCTTTCAGGCCAGCTAGGTCTTTGGCTGCTGGCCCCTTTCGTTTGGGAGCTATTGCTGGACGTTTGGCATGTTGGCCGGAGAGTGCTTCTCGGGCCGCCAACTGCAACCTTGCAGGTACCTCCAAGGTTTCCTGCCCAGCGAAAGCCCCCAGACCCAAATTGAGAGGGGCTGCTTGTGGGCCCCCTGCGGGGCTTTCAGGCCAGCTAGGTCTTTGGCTGCTGGCCCCTTTCGTTTGGGAGCTATTGCTGGACGTTTGGCATGTTGGCCGGAGAGTGCTTCTCGGGCCGCCAACTGCAACCTTGCAGGTACCTCCAAGGTTTCCTGCCCAGCGAAAGCCTCCAGACCCAAATTGAGAGGGGCAGCTTGTGGGCCCCCTGGGGGGCTTTCAGGCCAGCTAGGTCTTTGGCTGCTGGCCCCTTTCGTTTGGGAGCTATGGCTGGACGATGGCATGTTGGCCGGAGAGTGCTTCTCGGGCCGCCAACTGCAACCTTGCAGGTACCTCCAAGGTTCCCCGCCCAGCGAAAGCCCCCAGACCCAAATTGAGAGGGGCTGCTTGTGGGCCCCCTGGGGGGCTTTCAGGCCAGCTAGGTCTTTGGCTGCTGGCTCCTTTCGTTTGGGAGCTATTGCTGGACGTTTGGCATGTTGGCCGGAGAGTGCTTTTCAGGCTGCGAACAGCAACCTTGCAGGTACCTCCAAGGTTCCCCGCCCAGCGAAAGCCCCCAGACCCAAATTGAGAGGGGCTGCTTGTGGGCCCCCTGGGGGGCTTTCAGGCCAGCTAGGTCTTTGGCTGCTGGCCCCTTTCGTTTGGGAGCTATTGCTGGACGTTTGGCATGTTGGCCGGAGAGTGCTTCTCGGGCCGCCAACTGCAACCTTGCAGGTACCTCCAAGGTTTCCTGCCCAGCGAAAGCCCCCAGACCCAAATTGAGAGGGGCTGCTTGTGGGCCCCCTGCGGGGCTTTCAGGCCAGCTAGGTCTTTGGCTGCTGGCCCCTTTCGTTTGGGAGCTATTGCTGGACGTTTGGCATGTTGGCCGGAGAGTGCTTCTCGGGCCGCCAACTGCAACCTTGCAGGTACCTCCAAGGTTCCCCGCCCAGCGAAAGCCCCCAGACCCAAATTGAGAGGGGCTGCTTGTGGGCCCCCTGGGGGGCTTTCAGGCCAGCTAGGTCTTTGGCTGCTGGCCCCTTTCGTTTGGGAGCTATTGCTGGACGTTTGGCATGTTGGCCGGAGAGTGCTTCTCGGGCCGCCAACTGCAACCTTGCAGGTACCTCCAAGGTTCCCCGCCCAGCGAAAGCCCCCAGACCCAAATTGAGAGGGGCTGCTTGTGGGCCCCCTGGGGGGCTTTCAGGCCAGCTAGGTCTTTGGCTGCTGGCCCCTTTCGTTTGGGAGCTATTGCTGGACGTTTGGCATGTTGGCCGGAGAGTGCTTCTCGGGCCGCCAACTGCAACCTTGCAGGTACCTCCAAGGTTCCCCGCCCAGCGAAAGCCCCCAGACCCAAATTGAGAGGGGCTGCTTGTGGGCCCCCTGGGGGGCTTTCAGGCCAGCTAGGTCTTTGGCTGCTGGCCCCTTTCGTTTGGGAGCTATTGCTGGACGTTTGGCATGTTGGCCGGAGAGTGCTTCTCGGGCCGCCAACTGCAACCTTGCAGGTACCTCCAAGGTTCCCCGCCCAGCGAAAGCCCCCAGACCCAAATTGAGAGGGGCTGCTTGTGGGCCCCCTGGGGGGCTTTCAGGCCAGCTAGGTCTTTGGCTGCTGGCCCCTTTCGTTTGGGAGCTATTGCTGGACGTTTGGCATGTTGGCCGGAGAGTGCTTCTCGGGCCGCCAACTGCAACCCCACAGGTACCTCCAAGGTTCCCCACCCAGCGAAAGCCCCCAGACCCAAATTGAGAGGGGCTGCTTGTGGGCCCCCTGGGGGGCTTTCAGGCCAGCTAGGTCTTTGGCTGCTGGCCCCTTTCGTTTGGGAGCTATTGCTGGACGTTTGGCATGTTGGCCGGAGAGTGCTTCTCGGGCCGCCAACTGCAACCTTGCAGGTACCTCCAAGGTTCCCCGCCCAGAGAAAGCCCCCAGACCCAAATTGAGAGGGGCTGCTTGTGGGCCCCCTGGGGGTCTTTCAGGCCAGCTAGGTCTTTGGCTGCTGGCCCCTTTCGTTTGGGAGCTATTGCTGGACGTTTGGCATGTTGGCCGGAGAGTGCTTTTCGGGCCGCCAACTGCAACCTTGCAGGTACCTCCAAGGTTCCCCGCCCAGCGAAAGCCCCCAGACCCAAATTGAGAGGGGCTGCTTGTGGGCCCCCTGCGGGGCTTTCAGGCCAGCTAGGTCTTTGGCTGCTGGCCCCTTTCGTTTGGGAGCTATTGCTGGACGTTTGGCATGTTGGCCGGAGAGTGCTTCTCGGGCCGCCAACTGCAACCTTGCAGGTACCTCCAAGGTTCCCCGCCCAGAGAAAGTCCCCAGACCCAAATTGAGAGGGGCTGCTTGTGGGCCCCCTGGGGGGCTTTCAGGCCAGCTAGGTCTTTGGCTGCTGGCCCCTTTCGTTTGGGAGCTATTGCTGGACGTTTGGCATGTTGGCCGGAGAGTGCTTCTCGGGCCGCCAACTGCAACCCCACAGGTACCTCCAAGGTTCCCCGCCCAGCGAAAGCCCCCAGACCCAAATTGAGAGGGGCTGCTTGTGGGCCCCCTGGGGGGCTTTCAGGCCAGCTAGGTCTTTGGCTGCTGGCCCCTTTCGTTTGGGAGCTATTGCTGGACGTTTGGCATGTTGGCCGGAGAGTGCTTCTCGGGCCGCCAACTGCAACCTTGCAGGTACCTCCAAGGTTCCCCGCCCAGCGAAAGCCCCCAGACCCAAATTGAGAGGGGCTGCTTGTGGGCCCCCTGGGGGGCTTTCAGGCCAGCTAGGTCTTTGGCTGCTGGCCCCTTTCGTTTGGGAGCTATTGCTGGACGTTTGGCATGTTGGCCGGAGAGTGCTTCTCGGGCCGCCAACTGCAACCTTGCAGGTACCTCCAAGGTTCCCCGCCCAGCAAAAGCCCCCAGACCCAAATTGAGAGGGGCTGCTTGTGGGCCCCCTGGGGGGCTTTCAGGCCAGCTAGGTCTTTGGCTGCTGGCCCCTTTCGTTTGGGAGCTATTGCTGGACGTTTGGCATGTTGGCCGGAGAGTGCTTTTCGGGCTGCGAACAGCAACCCCACAGGTACCTCCAAGGTTCCCCGCCCAGCAAAAGCCCCCAGACCCAAATTGAGAGGGGCTGCTTGTGGGCCCCCTGGGGGGCTTTCAGGCCAGCTAGGTCTTTGGCTGCTGGCCCCTTTCGTTTGGGAGCTATTGCTGGACGTTTGGCATGTTGGCCGGAGAGTGCTTCTCGGGCCGCCAACTGCAACCCCACAGGTACCTCCAAGGTTCCCCGCCCAGCGAAAGCCCCCAGACCCAAATTGAGAGGGGCTGCTTGTGGGCCCCCAGGGGGGCTTTCAGGCCAGCTAGGTCTTTGGCTGCTGGCCCCTTTCGTTTGGGAGCTATTGCTGGACGTTTGGCATGTTGGCCGGAGAGTGCTTCTCGGGCCGCCAACTGCAACCTTGCAGGTACCTCCAAGGTTTCCTGCCCAGCGAAAGCCCCCAGACCCAAATTGAGAGGGGCTGCTTGTGGGCCCCCTGCGGGGCTTTCAGGCCAGCTAGGTCTTTGGCTGCTGGCCCCTTTCGTTTGGGAGCTATTGCTGGACGTTTGGCATGTTGGCCGGAGAGTGCTTCTCGGGCCGCCAACTGCAACCTTGCAGGTACCTCCAAGGTTTCCTGCCCAGCGAAAGCCTCCAGACCCAAATTGAGAGGGGCAGCTTGTGGGCCCCCTGGGGGGCTTTCAGGCCAGCTAGGTCTTTGGCTGCTGGCCCCTTTCGTTTGGGAGCTATGGCTGGACGATGGCATGTTGGCCGGAGAGTGCTTCTCGGGCCGCCAACTGCAACCTTGCAGGTACCTCCAAGGTTCCCCGCCCAGCGAAAGCCCCCAGACCCAAATTGAGAGGGGCTGCTTGTGGGCCCCCTGGAGGGCTTTCAGGCCAGCTAGGTCTTTGGCTGCTGGCCCCTTTCGTTTGGGAGCTATTGCTGGACGTTTGGCATGTTGGCCGGAGAGTGCTTTTCAGGCTGCGAACTGCAACCTTGCAGGTACCTCCAAGGTTCCCCGCCCAGCGAAAGCCCCCAGACCCAAATTGAGAGGGGCTGCTTGTGGGCCCCCTGGGGGGCTTTCAGGCCAGCTAGGTCTTTGGCTGCTGGCCCCTTTCGTTTGGGAGCTATTGCTGGACGTTTGGCATGTTGGCCGGAGAGTGCTTCTCGGGCCGCCAACTGCAACCTTGCAGGTACCTCCAAGGTTCCCCGCCCAGCGAAAGCCCCCAGACCCAAATTGAGAGGGGCTGCTTGTGGGCCCCCTGGGGGGCTTTCAGGCCAGCTAGGTCTTTGGCTGCTGGCCCCTTTCGTTTGGGAGCTATTGCTGGACGTTTGGCATGTTGGCCGGAGAGTGCTTTTCGGGCTGCGAACAGCAACCTTGCAGGTACCTCCAAGGTTCCCCGCCCAGCAAAAGCCCCCAGACCCAAATTGAGAGGGGCTGCTTGTGGGCCCCCTGGGGGGCTTTCAGGCCAGCTAGGTCTTTGGCTGCTGGCCCCTTTCGTTTGGGAGCTATTGCTGGACGTTTGGCATGTTGGCCGGAGAGTGCTTCTCGGGCCGCCAACTGCAACCTTGCAGGTACCTCCAAGGTTTCCTGCCCAGCGAAAGCCCCCAGACCCAAATTGAGAGGGGCTGCTTGTGGGCCCCCTGCGGGGCTTTCAGGCCAGCTAGGTCTTTGGCTGCTGGCCCCTTTCGTTTGGGAGCTATTGCTGGACGTTTGGCATGTTGGCCGGAGAGTGCTTCTCGGGCCGCCAACTGCAACCTTGCAGGTACCTCCAAGGTTTCCTGCCCAGCGAAAGCCTCCAGACCCAAATTGAGAGGGGCAGCTTGTGGGCCCCCTGGGGGGCTTTCAGGCCAGCTAGGTCTTTGGCTGCTGGCCCCTTTCGTTTGGGAGCTATGGCTGGACGATGGCATGTTGGCCGGAGAGTGCTTCTCGGGCCGCCAACTGCAACCTTGCAGGTACCTCCAAGGTTCCCCGCCCAGCGAAAGCCCCCAGACCCAAATTGAGAGGGGCTGCTTGTGGGCCCCCTGGGGGGCTTTCAGGCCAGCTAGGTCTTTGGCTGCTGGCTCCTTTCGTTTGGGAGCTATTGCTGGACGTTTGGCATGTTGGCCGGAGAGTGCTTTTCAGGCTGCGAACTGCAACCTTGCAGGTACCTCCAAGGTTCCCCGCCCAGCGAAAGCCCCCAGACCCAAATTGAGAGGGGCTGCTTGTGGGCCCCCTGGGGGGCTTTCAGGCCAGCTAGGTCTTTGGCTGCTGGCCCCTTTCGTTTGGGAGCTATTGCTGGACGTTTGGCATGTTGGCCGGAGAGTGCTTCTCGGGCCGCCAACTGCAACCTTGCAGGTACCTCCAAGGTTTCCTGCCCAGCGAAAGCCCCCAGACCCAAATTGAGAGGGGCTGCTTGTGGGCCCCCTGCGGGGCTTTCAGGCCAGCTAGGTCTTTGGCTGCTGGCCCCTTTCGTTTGGGAGCTATTGCTGGACGTTTGGCATGTTGGCCGGAGAGTGCTTCTCGGGCCGCCAACTGCAACCTTGCAGGTACCTCCAAGGTTC
Organism: Gallinula chloropus; assembly: GCF_964237585.1. Classification (NCBI taxonomy): domain Eukaryota; kingdom Metazoa; phylum Chordata; class Aves; order Gruiformes; family Rallidae; genus Gallinula; species Gallinula chloropus. Next base: position 81,333 of record NW_028168511.1, on the reverse strand, counting down.
CCCGCCCAGCGAAAGCCCCCAGACCCAAATTGAGAGGGGCTGCTTGTGGGCCCCCTGGGGGGCTTTCAGGCCAGCTAGGTCTTTGGCTGCTGGCCCCTTTCGTTTGGGAGCTATTGCTGGACGTTTGGCATGTTGGCCGGAGAGTGCTTTTCAGGCTGCGAACTGCAACCTTGCAGGTACCTCCAAGGTTCCCCGCCCAGCGAAAGCCCCCAGACCCAAATTGAGAGGGGCTGCTTGTGGGCCCCCTGGGGGGCTTTCAGGCCAGCTAGGTCTTTGGCTGCTGGCCCCTTTCGTTTGGGAGCTATTGCTGGACGTTTGGCATGTTGGCCGGAGAGTGCTTCTCGGGCCGCCAACTGCAACCTTGCAGGTACCTCCAAGGTTCCCCGCCCAGCGAAAGCCCCCAGACCCAAATTGAGAGGGGCTGCTTGTGGGCCCCCTGGGGGGCTTTCAGGCCAGCTAGGTCTTTGGCTGCTGGCCCCTTTCGTTTGGGAGCTATTGCTGGACGTTTGGCATGTTGGCCGGAGAGTGCTTTTCGGGCTGCGAACAGCAACCTTGCAGGTACCTCCAAGGTTCCCCGCCCAGCAAAAGCCCCCAGACCCAAATTGAGAGGGGCTGCTTGTGGGCCCCCTGGGGGGCTTTCAGGCCAGCTAGGTCTTTGGCTGCTGGCCCCTTTCGTTTGGGAGCTATTGCTGGACGTTTGGCATGTTGGCCGGAGAGTGCTTCTCGGCCCGCCAACTGCAACCTTGCAGGTACCTCACAGGTTCCCCGCCCAGCGAAAGCCCCCAGACCCAAATTGAGAGGGGCTGCTTGTGGGCCCCCAGGGGGGCTTTCAGGCCAGCTAGGTCTTTGGCTGCTGGCCCCTTTCGTTTGGGAGCTATTGCTGGACGTTTGGCATGTTGGCCGGAGAGTGCTTCTCGGGCCGCCAACTGCAACCTTGCAGGTACCTCCAAGGTTTCCTGCCCAGCGAAAGCCCCCAGACCCAAATTGAGAGGGTCTGCTTGTGGGCCCCCTGCGGGGCTTTCAGGCCAGCTAGGTCTTTGGCTGCTGGCCCCTTTCGTTTGGGAGCTATTGCTGGACGTTTGGCATGTTGGCCGGAGAGTGCTTCTCGGGCCGCCAACTGCAACCTTGCAGGTACCTCCAAGGTTTCCTGCCCAGCGAAAGCCTCCAGACCCAAATTGAGAGGGGCAGCTTGTGGGCCCCCTGGGGGGCTTTCAGGCCAGCTAGGTCTTTGGCTGCTGGCCCCTTTCGTTTGGGAGCTATTGCTGGACGATGGCATGTTGGCCGGAGAGTGCTTCTCGGGCCGCCAACTGCAACCTTGCAGGTACCTCCAAGGTTCCCCGCCCAGAGAAAGCCCCCAGACCCAAATTGAGAGGGGCTGCTTGTGGGCCCCCTGGGGGGCTTTCAGGCCAGCTAGGTCTTTGGCTGCTGGCTCCTTTCGTTTGGGAGCTATTGCTGGACGTTTGGCATGTTGGCCGGAGAGTGCTTTTCAGGCTGCGAACTGCAACCTTGCAGGTACCTCCAAGGTTCCCCGCCCAGAGAAAGCCCCCAGACCCAAATTGAGAGGGGCTGCTTGTGGGCCCCCTGGGGGGCTTTCAGGCCAGCTAGGTCTTTGGCTGCTGGCCCCTTTCGTTTGGGAGCTATTGCTGGACGTTTGGCATGTTGGCCGGAGAGTGCTTCTCGGGCCGCCAACTGCAACCTTGCAGGTACCTCCAAGGTTCCCCGCCCAGCGAAAGCCCCCAGACCCAAATTGAGAGGGGCTGCTTGTGGGCCCCCTGGGGGGCTTTCAGGCCAGCTAGGTCTTTGGCTGCTGGCCCCTTTCGTTTGGGAGCTATTGCTGGACGTTTGGCATGTTGGCCGGAGAGTGCTTTTCGGGCTGCGAACAGCAACCTTGCAGGTACCTCCAAGGTTTCCTGCCCAGCAAAAGCCCCCAGACCCAAATTGAGAGGGGCTGCTTGTGGGCCCCCTGGGGGGCTTTCAGGCCAGCTAGGTCTTTGGCTGCTGGCCCCTTTCGTTTGGGAGCTATTGCTGGACGTTTGGCATGTTGGCCGGAGAGTGCTTTTCGGGCTGCGAACTGCAACCTTGCAGGTACCTCCAAGGTTCCCTGCCCAGCGAAAGCCCCCAGACCCAAATTGAGAGGGGCTGCTTGTGGGCCCCCTGGGGGGCTTTCAGGCCAGCTAGGTCTTTGGCTGCTGGCCCCTTTCGTTTGGGAGCTATTGCTGGACGTTTGGCATGTTGGCCGGAGAGTGCTTCTCGGGCCGCCAACTGCAACCTTGCAGGTACCTCCAAGGTTCCCCGCCCAGCAAAAGCCCCCAGACCCAAATTGAGAGGGGCTGCTTGTGGGCCCCCTGGGGGGCTTTCAGGCCAGCTAGGTCTTTGGCTGCTGGCCCCTTTCGTTTGGGAGCTATTGCTGGACGTTTGGCATGTTGGCCGGAGAGTGCTTCTCGGGCCGCCAACTGCAACCTTGCAGGTACCTCCAAGGTTTCCTGCCCAGCGAAAGCCCCCAGACCCAAATTGAGAGGGGCTGCTTGTGGGCCCCCTGGGGGGCTTTCAGGCCAGCTAGGTCTTTGGCTGCTGGCCCCTTTCGTTTGGGAGCTATTGCTGGACGTTTGGCATGTTGGCCGGAGAGTGCTTCTCGGGCCGCCAACTGCAACCTTGCAGGTACCTCCAAGGTTCCCCGCCCAGCGAAAGCCCCCAGACCCAAATTGAGAGGGGCTGCTTGTGGGCCCCCTGGGGGGCTTTCAGGCCAGCTAGGTCTTTGGCTGCTGGCCCCTTTCGTTTGGGAGCTATTGCTGGACGTTTGGCATGTTGGCCGGAGAGTGCTTCTCGGGCCGCCAACTGCAACCTTGCAGGTACCTCCAAGGTTCCCCGCCCAGCGAAAGCCCCCAGACCCAAATTGAGAGGGGCTGCTTGTGGGCCCCCTGGGGGGCTTTCAGGCCAGCTAGGTCTTTGGCTGCTGGCCCCTTTCGTTTGGGAGCTATTGCTGGACGTTTGGCATGTTGGCCGGAGAGTGCTTCTCGGGCCGCCAACTGCAACCTTGCAGGTACCTCCAAGGTTCCCCGCCCAGCGAAAGCCCCCAGACCCAAATTGAGAGGGGCTGCTTGTGGGCCCCCTGGGGGGCTTTCAGGCCAGCTAGGTCTTTGGCTGCTGGCCCCTTTCGTTTGGGAGCTATTGCTGGACGTTTGGCATGTTGGCCGGAGAGTGCTTCTCGGGCCGCCAACTGCAACCTTGCAGGTACCTCCAAGGTTCCCCGCCCAGCGAAAGCCCCCAGACCCAAATTGAGAGGGGCTGCTTGTGGGCCCCCTGGGGGGCTTTCAGGCCAGCTAGGTCTTTGGCTGCTGGCCCCTTTCGTTTGGGAGCTATTGCTGGACGTTTGGCATGTTGGCCGGAGAGTGCTTCTCGGGCCGCCAACTGCAACCCCACAGGTACCTCCAAGGTTCCCCACCCAGCGAAAGCCCCCAGACCCAAATTGAGAGGGGCTGCTTGTGGGCCCCCTGGGGGGCTTTCAGGCCAGCTAGGTCTTTGGCTGCTGGCCCCTTTCGTTTGGGAGCTATTGCTGGACGTTTGGCATGTTGGCCGGAGAGTGCTTCTCGGGCCGCCAACTGCAACCTTGCAGGTACCTCCAAGGTTCCCCGCCCAGCGAAAGCCCCCAGACCCAAATTGAGAGGGGCTGCTTGTGGGCCCCCTGGGGGTCTTTCAGGCCAGCTAGGTCTTTGGCTGCTGGCCCCTTTCGTTTGGGAGCTATTGCTGGACGTTTGGCATGTTGGCCGGAGAGTGCTTTTCGGGCTGCGAACTGCAACCTTGCAGGTACCTCCAAGGTTCCCCGCCCAGCGAAAGCCCCCAGACCCAAATTGAGAGGGGCTGCTTGTGAGCCCCCTGCGGGGCTTTCAGGCCAGCTAGGTCTTTGGCTGCTGGCCCCTTTCGTTTGGGAGCTATTGCTGGACGTTTGGCATGTTGGCCGGAGAGTGCTTCTCGGGCCGCCAACTGCAACCTTGCAGGTACCTCCAAGGTTTCCTGCCCAGCGAAAGCCCCCAGACCCAAATTGAGAGGGGCTGCTTGTGGGCCCCCTGCGGGGCTTTCAGGCCAGCTAGGTCTTTGGCTGCTGGCCCCTTTCGTTTGGGAGCTATTGCTGGACGTTTGGCATGTTGGCCGGAGAGTGCTTCTCGGGCCGCCAACTGCAACCTTGCAGGTACCTCCAAGGTGTCCTGCCCAGCGAAAGCCTCCAGACCCAAATTGAGAGGGGCAGCTTGTGGGCCCCCTGGGGGGCTTTCAGGCCAGCTAGGTCTTTGGCTGCTGGCCCCTTTCGTTTGGGAGCTATTGCTGGACGTTTGGCATGTTGGCCGGAGAGTGCTTTTCAGGCTGCGAACTGCAACCTTGCAGGTACCTCCAAGGTTCCCCGCCCAGCGAAAGCCCCCAGACCCAAATTGAGAGGGGCTGCTTGTGGGCCCCCTGGGGGGCTTTCAGGCCAGCTAGGTCTTTGGCTGCTGGCCCCTTTCGTTTGGGAGCTATTGCTGGACGTTTGGCATGTTGGCCGGAGAGTGCTTCTCGGGCCGCCAACTGCAACCTTGCAGGTACCTCCAAGGTTCCCCACCCAGCGAAAGCCCCCAGACCCAAATTGAGAGGGGCTGCTTGTGGGCCCCCTGGGGGGCTTTCAGGCCAGCTAGGTCTTTGGCTGCTGGCCCCTTTCGTTTGGGAGCTATGGCTGGACGATGGCATGTTGGCCGGAGAGTGCTTCTCGGGCCGCCAACTGCAACCTTGCAGGTACCTCCAAGTTTCCCCGCCCAGCGAAAGCCCCCAGACCCAAATTGAGAGGGGCTGCTTGTGGGCCCCCTGGGGGGCTTTCAGGCCAGCTAGGTCTTTGGCTGCTGGCCCCTTTCGTTTGGGAGCTATTGCTGGACGTTTGGCATGTTGGCCGGAGAGTGCTTCTCGGGCCGCCAACTGCAACCTTGCAGGTACCTCCAAGGTTCCCCGCCCAGCGAAAGCCCCCAGACCCAAATTGAGAGGGGCTGCTTGTGGGCCCCCTGGGGGGCTTTCAGGCCAGCTAGGTCTTTGGCTGCTGGCCCCTTTCGTTTGGGAGCTATTGCTGGACGTTTGGCATGTTGGCCGGAGAGTGCTTCTCGGGCCGCCAACTGCAACCTTGCAGGTACCTCCAAGGTTTCCTGCCCAGAGAAAGCCCCCAGACCCAAATTGAGAGGGGCTGCTTGTGGGCCCCCTGGGGGGCTTTCAGGCCAGCTAGGTCTTTGGCTGCTGGCCCCTTTCGTTTGGGAGCTATTGCTGGACGTTTGGCATGTTGGCCGGAGAGTGCTTTTCGGGCTGCGAACAGCAACCTTGCAGGTACCTCCAAGGTTCCCCGCCCAGCAAAAGCCCCCAGACCCAAATTGAGAGGGGCTGCTTGTGGGCCCCCTGGGGGGCTTTCAGGCCAGCTAGGTCTTTGGCTGCTGGCCCCTTTCGTTTGGGAGCTATTGCTGGACGTTTGGCATGTTGGCCGGAGAGTGCTTCTCGGGCCGCCAACTGCAACCTTGCAGGTACCTCACAGGTTCCCCGCCCAGCGAAAGCCCCCAGACCCAAATTGAGAGGGGCTGCTTGTGGGCCCCCAGGGGGGCTTTCAGGCCAGCTAGGTCTTTGGCTGCTGGCCCCTTTCGTTTGGGAGCTATTGCTGGACGTTTGGCATGTTGGCCGGAGAGTGCTTCTCGGGCCGCCAACTGCAACCTTGCAGGTACCTCCAAGGTTTCCTGCCCAGCGAAAGCCCCCAGACCCAAATTGAGAGGGGCTGCTTGTGGGCCCCCTGGGGGGCTTTCAGGCCAGCTAGGTCTTTGGCTGCTGGCCCCTTTCGTTTGGGAGCTATTGCTGGACGTTTGGCATGTTGGCCGGAGAGTGCTTCTCGGGCCGCCAACTGCAACCTTGCAGGTACCTCCAAGGTTCCCCGCCCAGCGAAAGCCCCCAGACCCAAATTGAGAGGGGCTGCTTGTGGGCCCCCTGGGGGGCTTTCAGGCCAGCTAGGTCTTTGGCTGCTGGCCCCTTTCGTTTGGGAGCTATTGCTGGACGTTTGGCATGTTGGCCGGAGAGTGCTTCTCGGGCCGCCAACTGCAACCTTGCAGGTACCTCCAAGGTTCCCCGCCCAGCGAAAGCCCCCAGACCCAAATTGAGAGGGGCTGCTTGTGGGCCCCCTGGGGGGCTTTCAGGCCAGCTAGGTCTTTGGCTGCTGGCCCCTTTCGTTTGGGAGCTATTGCTGGACGTTTGGCATGTTGGCCGGAGAGTGCTTCTCGGGCCGCCAACTGCAACCTTGCAGGTACCTCCAAGGTTCCCCGCCCAGCGAAAGCCCCCAGACCCAAATTGAGAGGGGCTGCTTGTGGGCCCCCTGGGGGGCTTTCAGGCCAGCTAGGTCTTTGGCTGCTGGCCCCTTTCGTTTGGGAGCTATTGCTGGACGTTTGGCATGTTGGCCGGAGAGTGCTTCTCGGGCCGCCAACTGCAACCTTGCAGGTACCTCCAAGGTTCCCCGCCCAGAGAAAGCCCCCAGACCCAAATTGAGAGGGGCTGCTTGTGGGCCCCCTGGGGGGCTTTCAGGCCAGCTAGGTCTTTGGCTGCTGGCCCCTTTCGTTTGGGAGCTATTGCTGGACGTTTGGCATGTTGGCTGGAGAGTGCTTCTCGGGCCGCCAACTGCAACCCCACAGGTACCTCCAAGGTTCCCCGCCCAGCGAAAGCCCCCAGACCCAAATTGAGAGGGGCTGCTTGTGGGCCCCCTGGGGGGCTTTCAGGCCAGCTAGGTCTTTGGCTGCTGGCCCCTTTCGTTTGGGAGCTATTGCTGGACGTTTGGCATGTTGGCCGGAGAGTGCTTCTCGGGCCGCCAACTGCAACCTTGCAGGTACCTCCAAGGTTTCCTGCCCAGCGAAAGCCCCCAGACCCAAATTGAGAGGGGCTGCTTGTGGGCCCCCTGCGGGGCTTTCAGGCCAGCTAGGTCTTTGGCTGCTGGCCCCTTTCGTTTGGGAGCTATTGCTGGACGTTTGGCATGTTGGCCGGAGAGCGCTTCTCGGGCCGCCAACTGCAACCTTGCAGGTACCTCCAAGGTGTCCTGCCCAGCGAAAGCCTCCAGACCCAAATTGAGAGGGGCAGCTTGTGGGCCCCCTGGGGGGCTTTCAGGCCAGCTAGGTCTTTGGCTGCTGGCTCCTTTCGTTTGGGAGCTATTGCTGGACGTTTGGCATGTTGGCCGGAGAGTGCTTTTCAGGCTGCGAACTGCAACCTTGCAGGTACCTCCAAGGTTCCCCGCCCAGCGAAAGCCCCCAGACCCAAATTGAGAGGGGCTGCTTGTGGGCCCCCTGGGGGGCTTTCAGGCCAGCTAGGTCTTTGGCTGCTGGCCCCTTTCGTTTGGGAGCTATTGCTGGACGTTTGGCATGTTGGCCGGAGAGTGCTTCTCGGGCCGCCAACTGCAACCTTGCAGGTACCTCCAAGGTTCCCCACCCAGCGAAAGCCCCCAGACCCAAATTGAGAGGGGCTGCTTGTGGGCCCCCTGGGGGGCTTTCAGGCCAGCTAGGTCTTTGGCTGCTGGCCCCTTTCGTTTGGGAGCTATGGCTGGACGATGGCATGTTGGCCGGAGAGTGCTTCTCGGGCCGCCAACTGCAACCTTGCAGGTACCTCCAAGGTTCCCCGCCCAGCGAAAGCCCCCAGACCCAAATTGAGAGGGGCTGCTTGTGGGCCCCCTGGGGGGCTTTCAGGCCAGCTAGGTCTTTGGCTGCTGGCCCCTTTCGTTTGGGAGCTATTGCTGGACGTTTGGCATGTTGGCCGGAGAGTGCTTCTCGGGCCGCCAACTGCAACCTTGCAGGTACCTCCAAGGTTCCCCGCCCAGCGAAAGCCCCCAGACCCAAATTGAGAGGGGCTGCTTGTGGGCCCCCTGGGGGGCTTTCAGGCCAGCTAGGTCTTTGGCTGCTGGCCCCTTTCGTTTGGGAGCTATTGCTGGACGTTTGGCATGTTGGCCGGAGAGTGCTTTTCGGGCTGCGAACAGCAACCTTGCAGGTACCTCCAAGGTTCCCCGCCCAGCAAAAGCCCCCAGACCCAAATTGAGAGGGGCTGCTTGTGGGCCCCCTGGGGGGCTTTCAGGCCAGCTAGGTCTTTGGCTGCTGGCCCCTTTCGTTTGGGAGCTATTGCTGGACGTTTGGCATGTTGGCCGGAGAGTGCTTCTCGGGCCGCCAACTGCAACCTTGCAGGTACCTCACAGGTTCCCCGCCCAGCGAAAGCCCCCAGACCCAAATTGAGAGGGGCTGCTTGTGGGCCCCCAGGGGGGCTTTCAGGCCAGCTAGGTCTTTGGCTGCTGGCCCCTTTCGTTTGGGAGCTATTGCTGGACGTTTGGCATGTTGGCCGGAGAGTGCTTCTCGGGCCGCCAACTGCAACCTTGCAGGTACCTCCAAGGTTTCCTGCCCAGCGAAAGCCCCCAGACCCAAATTGAGAGGGGCTGCTTGTGGGCCCCCTGGGGGGCTTTCAGGCCAGCTAGGTCTTTGGCTGCTGGCCCCTTTCGTTTGGGAGCTATTGCTGGACGTTTGGCATGTTGGCCGGAGAGTGCTTCTCGGGCCGCCAACTGCAACCTTGCAGGTACCTCCAAGGTTCCCCGCCCAGCGAAAGCCCCCAGACCCAAATTGAGAGGGGCTGCTTGTGGGCCCCCTGGGGGGCTTTCAGGCCAGCTAGGTCTTTGGCTGCTGGCCCCTTTCGTTTGGGAGCTATTGCTGGACGTTTGGCATGTTGGCCGGAGAGTGCTTCTCGGGCCGCCAACTGCAACCTTGCAGGTACCTCCAAGGTTCCCCGCCCAGCGAAAGCCCCCAGACCCAAATGGAGAGGGGCTGCTTGTGGGCCCCCTGGGGGGCTTTCAGGCCAGCTAGGTCTTTGGCTGCTGGCCCCTTTCGTTTGGGAGCTATTGCTGGACGTTTGGCATGTTGGCCGGAGAGTGCTTTTCGGGCTGCGAACTGCAACCTTGCAGGTACCTCCAAGGTTCCCCGCCCAGCGAAAGCCCCCAGACCCAAATTGAGAGGGGCTGCTTGTGGGCCCCCTGGGGGGCTTTCAGGCCAGCTAGGTCTTTGGCTGCTGGCCCCTTTCGTTTGGGAGCTATTGCTGGACGTTTGGCATGTTGGCCGGAGAGTGCTTCTCGGGCCGCCAACTGCAACCTTGCAGGTACCTCCAAGGTTCCCCGCCCAGAGAAAGCCCCCAGACCCAAATTGAGAGGGGCTGCTTGTGGGCCCCCTGGGGGGCTTTCAGGCCAGCTAGGTCTTTGGCTGCTGGCCCCTTTCGTTTGGGAGCTATTGCTGGACGTTTGGCATGTTGGCCGGAGAGTGCTTCTCGGGCCGCCAACTGCAACCCCACAGGTACCTCCAAGGTTCCCCGCCCAGCGAAAGCCCCCAGACCCAAATTGAGAGGGGCTGCTTGTGGGCCCCCTGGGGGGCTTTCAGGCCAGCTAGGTCTTTGGCTGCTGGCCCCTTTCGTTTGGGAGCTATTGCTGGACGTTTGGCATGTTGGCCGGAGAGTGCTTCTCGGGCCGCCAACTGCAACCTTGCAGGTACCTCCAAGGTTCCCCGCCCAGCGAAAGCCCCCAGACCCAAATTGAGAGGGGCTGCTTGTGGGCCCCCTGGGGGGCTTTCAGGCCAGCTAGGTCTTTGGCTGCTGGCCCCTTTCGTTTGGGAGCTATTGCTGGACGTTTGGCATGTTGGCCGGAGAGTGCTTCTCGGGCCGCCAACTGCAACCTTGCAGGTACCTCCAAGGTTCCCCGCCCAGCGAAAGCCCCCAGACCCAAATTGAGAGGGGCTGCTTGTGGGCCCCCTGGGGGGCTTTCAGGCCAGCTAGGTCTTTGGCTGCTGGCCCCTTTCGTTTGGGAGCTATTGCTGGACGTTTGGCATGTTGGCCGGAGAGTGCTTCTCGGGCCGCCAACTGCAACCCCACAGGTACCTCCAAGGTTCCCCACCCAGCGAAAGCCCCCAGACCCAAATTGAGAGGGGCTGCTTGTGGGCCCCCTGGGGGGCTTTCAGGCCAGCTAGGTCTTTGGCTGCTGGCCCCTTTCGTTTGGGAGCTATTGCTGGACGTTTGGCATGTTGGCCGGAGAGTGCTTCTCGGGCCGCCAACTGCAACCTTGCAGGTACCTCCAAGGTTCCCCGCCCAGCGAAAGCCCCCAGACCCAAATTGAGAGGGGCTGCTTGTGGGCCCCCTGGGGGTCTTTCAGGCCAGCTAGGTCTTTGGCTGCTGGCCCCTTTCGTTTGGGAGCTATTGCTGGACGTTTGGCATGTTGGCCGGAGAGTGCTTTTCGGGCTGCGAACTGCAACCTTGCAGGTACCTCCAAGGTTCCCCGCCCAGCGAAAGCCCCCAGACCCAAATTGAGAGGGGCTGCTTGTGGGCCCCCTGGGGGGCTTTCAGGCCAGCTAGGTCTTTGGCTGCTGGCCCCTTTCGTTTGGGAGCTATTGCTGGACGTTTGGCATGTTGGCCGGAGAGTGCTTCTCGGGCCGCCAACTGCAACCTTGCAGGTACCTCCAAGGTTCCCCACCCAGCGAAAGCCCCCAGACCCAAATTGAGAGGGGCTGCTTGTGGGCCCCCTGGGGGGCTTTCAGGCCAGCTAGGTCTTTGGCTGCTGGCCCCTTTCGTTTGGGAGCTATGGCTGGACGATGGCATGTTGGCCGGAGAGTGCTTCTCGGGCCGCCAACTGCAACCTTGCAGGTACCTCCAAGGTTCCCCGCCCAGCGAAAGCCCCCAGACCCAAATTGAGAGGGGCTGCTTGTGGGCCCCCTGGGGGGCTTTCAGGCCAGCTAGGTCTTTGGCTGCTGGCCCCTTTCGTTTGGGAGCTATTGCTGGACGTTTGGCATGTTGGCCGGAGAGTGCTTCTCGGGCCGCCAACTGCAACCTTGCAGGTACCTCCAAGGTTCCCCGCCCAGCAAAAGCCCCCAGACCCAAATTGAGAGGGGCTGCTTGTGGGCCCCCTGGGGGGCTTTCAGGCCAGCTAGGTCTTTGGCTGCTGGCCCCTTTCGTTTGGGAGCTATTGCTGGACGTTTGGCATGTTGGCCGGAGAGTGCTTCTCGGGCCGCCAACTGCAACCTTGCAGGTACCTCCAAGGTTTCCTGCCCAGCGAAAGCCCCCAGACCCAAATTGAGAGGGGCTGCTTGTGGGCCCCCTGGGGGGCTTTCAGGCCAGCTAGGTCTTTGGCTGCTGGCCCCTTTCGTTTGGGAGCTATTGCTGGACGTTTGGCATGTTGGCCGGAGAGTGCTTTTCGGGCTGCGAACAGCAACCTTGCAGGTACCTCCAAGGTTCCCCGCCCAGCAAAAGCCCCCAGACCCAAATTGAGAGGGGCTGCTTGTGGGCCCCCTGGGGGGCTTTCAGGCCAGCTAGGTCTTTGGCTGCTGGCCCCTTTCGTTTGGGAGCTATTGCTGGACGTTTGGCATGTTGGCCGGAGAGTGCTTCTCGGGCCGCCAACTGCAACCTTGCAGGTACCTCACAGGTTCCCCGCCCAGCGAAAGCCCCCAGACCCAAATTGAGAGGGGCTGCTTGTGGGCCCCCAGGGGGGCTTTCAGGCCAGCTAGGTCTTTGGCTGCTGGCCCCTTTCGTTTGGGAGCTATTGCTGGACGTTTGGCATGTTGGCCGGAGAGTGCTTCTCGGGCCGCCAACTGCAACCTTGCAGGTACCTCCAAGGTTTCCTGCCCAGCGAAAGCCCCCAGACCCAAATTGAGAGGGGCTGCTTGTGGGCCCCCTGGGGGGCTTTCAGGCCAGCTAGGTCTTTGGCTGCTGGCCCCTTTCGTTTGGGAGCTATTGCTGGACGTTTGGCATGTTGGCCGGAGAGTGCTTCTCGGGCCGCCAACTGCAACCTTGCAGGTACCTCCAAGGTTCCCCGCCCAGCGAAAGCCCCCAGACCCAAATTGAGAGGGGCTGCTTGTGGGCCCCCTGGGGGGCTTTCAGGCCAGCTAGGTCTTTGGCTGCTGGCCCCTTTCGTTTGGGAGCTATTGCTGGACGTTTGGCATGTTGGCCGGAGAGTGCTTCTCGGGCCGCCAACTGCAACCTTGCAGGTACCTCCAAGGTTCCCCGCCCAGCGAAAGCCCCCAGACCCAAATTGAGAGGGGCTGCTTGTGGGCCCCCTGGGGGGCTTTCAGGCCAGCTAGGTCTTTGGCTGCTGGCCCCTTTCGTTTGGGAGCTATTGCTGGACGTTTGGCATGTTGGCCGGAGAGTGCTTCTCGGGCCGCCAACTGCAACCTTGCAGGTACCTCCAAGGTTCCCCGCCCAGCGAAAGCCCCCAGACCCAAATTGAGAGGGGCTGCTTGTGGGCCCCCTGGGGGGCTTTCAGGCCAGCTAGGTCTTTGGCTGCTGGCCCCTTTCGTTTGGGAGCTATTGCTGGACGTTTGGCATGTTGGCCGGAGAGTGCTTCTCGGGCCGCCAACTGCAACCTTGCAGGTACCTCCAAGGTTCCCCGCCCAGAGAAAGCCCCCAGACCCAAATTGAGAGGGGCTGCTTGTGGGCCCCCTGGGGGGCTTTCAGGCCAGCTAGGTCTTTGGCTGCTGGCCCCTTTCGTTTGGGAGCTATTGCTGGACGTTTGGCATGTTGGCCGGAGAGTGCTTCTCGGGCCGCCAACTGCAACCCCACAGGTACCTCCAAGGTTCCCCGCCCAGCGAAAGCCCCCAGACCCAAATTGAGAGGGGCTGCTTGTGGGCCCCCTGGGGGGCTTTCAGGCCAGCTAGGTCTTTGGCTGCTGGCCCCTTTCGTTTGGGAGCTATTGCTGGACGTTTGGCATGTTGGCCGGAGAGTGCTTCTCGGGCCGCCAACTGCAACCTTGCAGGTACCTCCAAGGTTTCCTGCCCAGCGAAAGCCCCCAGACCCAAATTGAGAGGGGCTGCTTGTGGGCCCCCTGCGGGGCTTTCAGGCCAGCTAGGTCTTTGGCTGCTGGCCCCTTTCGTTTGGGAGCTATTGCTGGACGTTTGGCATGTTGGCCGGAGAGTGCTTCTCGGGCCGCCAACTGCAACCTTGCAGGTACCTCCAAGGTGTCCTGCCCAGCGAAAGCCTCCAGACCCAAATTGAGAGGGGCAGCTTGTGGGCCCCCTGGGGGGCTTTCAGGCCAGCTAGGTCTTTGGCTGCTGGCTCCTTTCGTTTGGGAGCTATTGCTGGACGTTTGGCATGTTGGCCGGAGAGTGCTTTTCAGGCTGCGAACTGCAACCTTGCAGGTACCTCCAAGGTTCCCCGCCCAGCGAAAGCCCCCAGACCCAAATTGAGAGGGGCTGCTTGTGGGCCCCCTGGGGGGCTTTCAGGCCAGCTAGGTCTTTGGCTGCTGGCCCCTTTCGTTTGGGAGCTATTGCTGGACGTTTGGCATGTTGGCCGGAGAGTGCTTCTCGGGCCGCCAACTGCAACCTTGCAGGTACCTCCAAGGTTCCCCACCCAGCGAAAGCCCCCAGACCCAAATTGAGAGGGGCTGCTTGTGGGCCCCCTGGGGGGCTTTCAGGCCAGCTAGGTCTTTGGCTGCTGGCCCCTTTCGTTTGGGAGCTATGGCTGGACGATGGCATGTTGGCCGGAGAGTGCTTCTCGGGCCGCCAACTGCAACCTTGCAGGTACCTCCAAGGTTCCCCGCCCAGCGAAAGCCCCCAGACCCAAATTGAGAGGGGCTGCTTGTGGGCCCCCTGGGGGGCTTTCAGGCCAGCTAGGTCTTTGGCTGCTGGCCCCTTTCGTTTGGGAGCTATTGCTGGACGTTTGGCATGTTGGCCGGAGAGTGCTTCTCGGGCCGCCAACTGCAACCTTGCAGGTACCTCCAAGGTTCCCCGCCCAGCGAAAGCCCCCAGACCCAAATTGAGAGGGGCTGCTTGTGGGCCCCCTGGGGGGCTTTCAGGCCAGCTAGGTCTTTGGCTGCTGGCCCTTTTCGTTTGGGAGCTATTGCTGGACGTTTGGCATGTTGGCCGGAGAGTGCTTCTCGGGCCGCCAACTGCAACCTTGCAGGTACCTCCAAGGTTTCCTGCCCAGAGAAAGCCCCCAGACCCAAATTGAGAGGGGCTGCTTGTGGGCCCCCTGGGGGGCTTTCAGGCCAGCTAGGTCTTTGGCTGCTGGCCCCTTTCGTTTGGGAGCTATTGCTGGACGTTTGGCATGTTGGCCGGAGAGTGCTTTTCGGGCTGCGAACAGCAACCTTGCAGGTACCTCCAAGGTTCCCCGCCCAGCAAAAGCCCCCAGACCCAAATTGAGAGGGGCTGCTTGTGGGCCCCCTGGGGGGCTTTCAGGCCAGCTAGGTCTTTGGCTGCTGGCCCCTTTCGTTTGGGAGCTATTGCTGGACGTTTGGCATGTTGGCCGGAGAGTGCTTTTCGGGCCGCCAACTGCAACCTTGCAGGTACCTCACAGGTTCCCCGCCCAGCGAAAGCCCCCAGACCCAAATTGAGAGGGGCTGCTTGTGGGCCCCCAGGGGGGCTTTCAGGCCAGCTAGGTCTTTGGCTGCTGGCCCCTTTCGTTTGGGAGCTATTGCTGGACGTTTGGCATGTTGGCCGGAGAGTGCTTCTCGGGCCGCCAACTGCAACCTTGCAGGTACCTCCAAGGTTTCCTGCCCAGCGAAAGCCCCCAGACCCAAATTGAGAGGGGCTGCTTGTGGGCCCCCTGGGGGGCTTTCAGGCCAGCTAGGTCTTTGGCTGCTGGCCCCTTTCGTTTGGGAGCTATTGCTGGACGTTTGGCATGTTGGCCGGAGAGTGCTTCTCGGGCCGCCAACTGCAACCTTGCAGGTACCTCCAAGGTTCCCCGCCCAGCGAAAGCCCCCAGACCCAAATTGAGAGGGGCTGCTTGTGGGCCCCCTGGGGGGCTTTCAGGCCAGCTAGGTCTTTGGCTGCTGGCCCCTTTCGTTTGGGAGCTATTGCTGGACGTTTGGCATGTTGGCCGGAGAGTGCTTCTCGGGCCGCCAACTGCAACCTTGCAGGTACCTCCAAGGTTCCCCGCCCAGCGAAAGCCCCCAGACCCAAATTGAGAGGGGCTGCTTGTGGGCCCCCTGGGGGGCTTTCAGGCCAGCTAGGTCTTTGGCTGCTGGCCCCTTTCGTTTGGGAGCTATTGCTGGACGTTTGGCATGTTGGCCGGAGAGTGCTTTTCGGGCTGCGAACTGCAACCTTGCAGGTACCTCCAAGGTTCCCCGCCCAGCGAAAGCCCCCAGACCCAAATTGAGAGGGGCTGCTTGTGGGCCCCCTGGGGGGCTTTCAGGCCAGCTAGGTCTTTGGCTGCTGGCCCCTTTCGTTTGGGAGCTATTGCTGGACGTTTGGCATGTTGGCCGGAGAGTGCTTCTCGGGCCGCCAACTGCAACCTTGCAGGTACCTCCAAGGTTCCCCGCCCAGAGAAAGCCCCCAGACCCAAATTGAGAGGGGCTGCTTGTGGGCCCCCTGGGGGGCTTTCAGGCCAGCTAGGTCTTTGGCTGCTGGCCCCTTTCGTTTGGGAGCTATTGCTGGACGTTTGGCATGTTGGCCGGAGAGTGCTTCTCGGGCCGCCAACTGCAACCCCACAGGTACCTCCAAGGTTCCCCGCCCAGCGAAAGCCCCCAGACCCAAATTGAGAGGGGCTGCTTGTGGGCCCCCTGGGGGGCTTTCAGGCCAGCTAGGTCTTTGGCTGCTGGCCCCTTTCGTTTGGGAGCTATTGCTGGACGTTTGGCATGTTGGCCGGAGAGTGCTTCTCGGGCCGCCAACTGCAACCTTGCAGGTACCTCCAAGGTTCCCCGCCCAGCGAAAGCCCCCAGACCCAAATTGAGAGGGGCTGCTTGTGGGCCCCCTGGGGGGCTTTCAGGCCAGCTAGGTCTTTGGCTGCTGGCCCCTTTCGTTTGGGAGCTATTGCTGGACGTTTGGCATGTTGGCCGGAGAGTGCTTCTCGGGCCGCCAACTGCAACCTTGCAGGTACCTCCAAGGTTCCCCGCCCAGCGAAAGCCCCCAGACCCAAATTGAGAGGGGCTGCTTGTGGGCCCCCTGGGGGGCTTTCAGGCCAGCTAGGTCTTTGGCTGCTGGCCCCTTTCGTTTGGGAGCTATTGCTGGACGTTTGGCATGTTGGCCGGAGAGTGCTTCTCGGGCCGCCAACTGCAACCCCACAGGTACCTCCAAGGTTCCCCACCCAGTGAAAGCCCCCAGACCCAAATTGAGAGGGGCTGCTTGTGGGCCCCCTGGGGGGCTTTCAGGCCAGCTAGGTCTTTGGCTGCTGGCCCCTTTCGTTTGGGAGCTATTGCTGGACGTTTGGCATGTTGGCCGGAGAGTGCTTCTCGGGCCGCCAACTGCAACCTTGCAGGTACCTCCAAGGTTCCCCGCCCAGCGAAAGCCCCCAGACCCAAATTGAGAGGGGCTGCTTGTGGGCCCCCTGGGGGTCTTTCAGGCCAGCTAGGTCTTTGGCTGCTGGCCCCTTTCGTTTGGGAGCTATTGCTGGACGTTTGGCATGTTGGCCGGAGAGTGCTTTTCGGGCTGCGAACTGCAACCTTGCAGGTACCTCCAAGGTTCCCCGCCCAGCGAAAGCCCCCAGACCCAAATTGAGAGGGGCTGCTTGTGGGCCCCCTGGGGGGCTTTCAGGCCAGCTAGGTCTTTGGCTGCTGGCCCCTTTCGTTTGGGAGCTATTGCTGGACGTTTGGCATGTTGGCCGGAGAGTGCTTCTCGGGCCGCCAACTGCAACCTTGCAGGTACCTCCAAGGTTCCCCGCCCAGAGAAAGTCCCCAGACCCAAATTGAGAGGGGCTGCTTGTGGGCCCCCTGGGGGGCTTTCAGGCCAGCTAGGTCTTTGGCTGCTGGCCCCTTTCGTTTGGGAGCTATTGCTGGACGTTTGGCATGTTGGCCGGAGAGTGCTTCTCGGGCCTCCAACTGCAACCCCACAGGTACCTCCAAGGTTCCCCACCCAGCGAAAGCCCCCAGACCCAAATTGAGAGGGGCTGCTTGTGGGCCCCCTGGGGGGCTTTCAGGCCAGCTAGGTCTTTGGCTGCTGGCCCCTTTCGTTTGGGAGCTATTGCTGGACGTTTGGCATGTTGGCCGGAGAGTGCTTCTCGGGCCGCCAACTGCAACCTTGCAGGTACCTCCAAGGTTCCCCGCCCAGAGAAAGCCCCCAGACCCAAATTGAGAGGGGCTGCTTGTGGGCCCCCTGGGGGGCTTTCAGGCCAGCTAGGTCTTTGGCTGCTGGCCCCTTTCGTTTGGGAGCTATTGCTGGACGTTTGGCATGTTGGCCGGAGAGTGCTTCTCGGGCCGCCAACTGCAACCTTGCAGGTACCTCCAAGGTTTCCTGCCCAGAGAAAGCCCCCAGACCCAAATTGAGAGGGGCTGCTTGTGGGCCCCCTGGGGGGCTTTCAGGCCAGCTAGGTCTTTGGCTGCTGGCCCCTTTCGTTTGGGAGCTATTGCTGGACGTTTGGCATGTTGGCCGGAGAGTGCTTCTCGGGCTGCGAACAGCAACCTTGCAGGTACCTCCAAGGTTCCCCGCCCAGCAAAAGCCCCCAGACCCAAATTGAGAGGGGCTGCTTGTGGGCCCCCTGGGGGGCTTTCAGGCCAGCTAGGTCTTTGGCTGCTGGCCCCTTTCGTTTGGGAGCTATTGCTGGACGTTTGGCATGTTGGCCGGAGAGTGCTTCTCGGGCCGCCAACTGCAACCTTGCAGGTACCTCACAGGTTCCCCGCCCAGCGAAAGCCCCCAGACCCAAATTGAGAGGGGCTGCTTGTGGGCCCCCTGGGGGGCTTTCAGGCCAGCTAGGTCTTTGGCTGCTGGCCCCTTTCGTTTGGGAGCTATTGCTGGACGTTTGGCATGTTGGCCGGAGAGTGCTTCTCGGGCCGCCAACTGCAACCTTGCAGGTACCTCCAAGGTTTCCTGCCCAGCGAAAGCCCCCAGACCCAAATTGAGAGGGGCTGCTTGTGGGCCCCCTGGGGGGCTTTCAGGCCAGCTAGGTCTTTGGCTGCTGGCCCCTTTCGTTTGGGAGCTATTGCTGGACGTTTGGCATGTTGGCCGGAGAGTGCTTCTCGGGCCGCCAACTGCAACCTTGCAGGTACCTCCAAGGTTCCCCGCCCAGCGAAAGCCCCCAGACCCAAATTGAGAGGGGCTGCTTGTGGGCCCCCTGGGGGGCTTTCAGGCCAGCTAGGTCTTTGGCTGCTGGCCCCTTTCGTTTGGGAGCTATTGCTGGACGTTTGGCATGTTGGCCGGAGAGTGCTTCTCGGGCCGCCAACTGCAACCTTGCAGGTACCTCCAAGGTTCCCCGCCCAGCGAAAGCCCCCAGACCCAAATTGAGAGGGGCTGCTTGTGGGCCCCCTGGGGGGCTTTCAGGCCAGCTAGGTCTTTGGCTGCTGGCCCCTTTCGTTTGGGAGCTATTGCTGGACGTTTGGCATGTTGGCCGGAGAGTGCTTTTCGGGCTGCGAACTGCAACCTTGCAGGTACCTCCAAGGTTCCCCGCCCAGCGAAAGCCCCCAGACCCAAATTGAGAGGGGCTGCTTGTGGGCCCCCTGGGGGGCTTTCAGGCCAGCTAGGTCTTTGGCTGCTGGCCCCTTTCGTTTGGGAGCTATTGCTGGACGTTTGGCATGTTGGCCGGAGAGTGCTTCTCGGGCCGCCAACTGCAACCTTGCAGGTACCTCCAAGGTTCCCCGCCCAGAGAAAGCCCCCAGACCCAAATTGAGAGGGGCTGCTTGTGGGCCCCCTGGGGGGCTTTCAGGCCAGCTAGGTCTTTGGCTGCTGGCCCCTTTCGTTTGGGAGCTATTGCTGGACGTTTGGCATGTTGGCCGGAGAGTGCTTCTCGGGCCGCCAACTGCAACCCCACAGGTACCTCCAAGGTTCCCCGCCCAGCGAAAGCCCCCAGACCCAAATTGAGAGGGGCTGCTTGTGGGCCCCCTGGGGGGCTTTCAGGCCAGCTAGGTCTTTGGCTGCTGGCCCCTTTCGTTTGGGAGCTATTGCTGGACGTTTGGCATGTTGGCCGGAGAGTGCTTCTCGGGCCGCCAACTGCAACCTTGCAGGTACCTCCAAGGTTCCCCGCCCAGCGAAAGCCCCCAGACCCAAATTGAGAGGGGCTGCTTGTGGGCCCCCTGGGGGGCTTTCAGGCCAGCTAGGTCTTTGGCTGCTGGCCCCTTTCGTTTGGGAGCTATTGCTGGACGTTTGGCATGTTGGCCGGAGAGTGCTTCTCGGGCCGCCAACTGCAACCTTGCAGGTACCTCCAAGGTTCCCCGCCCAGCGAAAGCCCCCAGACCCAAATTGAGAGGGGCTGCTTGTGGGCCCCCTGGGGGGCTTTCAGGCCAGCTAGGTCTTTGGCTGCTGGCCCCTTTCGTTTGGGAGCTATTGCTGGACGTTTGGCATGTTGGCCGGAGAGTGCTTCTCGGGCCGCCAACTGCAACCCCACAGGTACCTCCAAGGTTCCCCACCCAGCGAAAGCCCCCAGACCCAAATTGAGAGGGGCTGCTTGTGGGCCCCCTGGGGGGCTTTCAGGCCAGCTAGGTCTTTGGCTGCTGGCCCCTTTCGTTTGGGAGCTATTGCTGGACGTTTGGCATGTTGGCCGGAGAGTGCTTCTCGGGCCGCCAACTGCAACCTTGCAGGTACCTCCAAGGTTCCCCGCCCAGCGAAAGCCCCCAGACCCAAATTGAGAGGGGCTGCTTGTGGGCCCCCTGGGGGTCTTTCAGGCCAGCTAGGTCTTTGGCTGCTGGCCCCTTTCGTTTGGGAGCTATTGCTGGACGTTTGGCATGTTGGCCGGAGAGTGCTTTTCGGGCTGCGAACTGCAACCTTGCAGGTACCTCCAAGGTTCCCCGCCCAGCGAAAGCCCCCAGACCCAAATTGAGAGGGGCTGCTTGTGGGCCCCCTGGGGGGCTTTCAGGCCAGCTAGGTCTTTGGCTGCTGGCCCCTTTCGTTTGGGAGCTATTGCTGGACGTTTGGCATGTTGGCCGGAGAGTGCTTCTCGGGCCGCCAACTGCAACCTTGCAGGTACCTCCAAGGTTCCCCGCCCAGAGAAAGTCCCCAGACCCAAATTGAGAGGGGCTGCTTGTGGGCCCCCTGGGGGGCTTTCAGGCCAGCTAGGTCTTTGGCTGCTGGCCCCTTTCGTTTGGGAGCTATTGCTGGACGTTTGGCATGTTGGCCGGAGAGTGCTTCTCGGGCCTCCAACTGCAACCCCACAGGTACCTCCAAGGTTCCCCACCCAGCGAAAGCCCCCAGACCCAAATTGAGAGGGGCTGCTTGTGGGCCCCCTGGGGGGCTTTCAGGCCAGCTAGGTCTTTGGCTGCTGGCCCCTTTCGTTTGAGAGCTATTGCTGGACGTTTGGCATGTTGGCCGGAGAGTGCTTCTCGGGCCGCCAACTGCAACCTTGCAGGTACCTCCAAGGTTCCCCGCCCAGCGAAAGCCCCCAGACCCAAATTGAGAGGGGCTGCTTGTGGGCCCCCTGGGGGGCTTTCAGGCCAGCTAGGTCTTTGGCTGCTGGCCCCTTTCGTTTGGGAGCTATTGCTGGACGTTTGGCATGTTGGCCGGAGAGTGTTTCTCGGGCCGCCAACTGCAACCCCACAGGTACCTCCAAGGTTCCCCACCCAGCGAAAGCCCCCAGACCCAAATTGAGAGGGGCTGCTTGTGGGCCCCCTGGGGGGCTTTCAGGCCAGCTAGGTCTTTGGCTGCTGGCCCCTTTCGTTTGGGAGCTATTGCTGGACGTTTGGCATGTTGGCCGGAGAGTGCTTCTCGGGCCGCCAACTGCAACCTTGCAGGTACCTCCAAGGTTCCCCGCCCAGCGAAAGCCCCCAGACCCAAATTGAGAGGGGCTGCTTGTGGGCCCCCTGGGGGGCTTTCAGGCCAGCTAGGTCTTTGGCTGCTGGCCCCTTTCGTTTGGGAGCTATTGCTGGACGTTTGGCATGTTGGCCGGAGAGTGCTTCTCGGGCCGCCAACTGCAACCCCACAGGTACCTCCAAGGTTCCCCACCCAGCGAAAGCCCCCAGACCCAAATTGAGAGGGGCTGCTTGTGGGCCCCCTGGGGGGCTTTCAGGCCAGCTAGGTCTTTGGCTGCTGGCCCCTTTCGTTTGGGAGCTATTGCTGGACGTTTGGCATGTTGGCCGGAGAGTGCTTCTCGGGCCGCCAACTGCAACCTTGCAGGTACCTCCAAGGTTCCCCGCCCAGCGAAAGCCCCCAGACCCAAATTGAGAGGGGCTGCTTGTGGGCCCCCTGGGGGGCTTTCAGGCCAGCTAGGTCTTTGGCTGCTGGCCCCTTTCGTTTGGGAGCTATTGCTGGACGTTTGGCATGTTGGCCGGAGAGTGCTTCTCGGGCTGCGAACTGCAACCTTGCAGGTACCTCCAAGGTTCCCCGCCCAGCGAAAGCCCCCAGACCCAAATTGAGAGGGGCTGCTTGTGGGCCCCCTGCGGGGCTTTCAGGCCAGCTAGGTCTTTGGCTGCTGGCCCCTTTCGTTTGGGAGCTATTGCTGGACGTTTGGCATGTTGGCCGGAGAGTGCTTCTCGGGCCGCCAACTGCAACCTTGCAGGTACCTCCAAGGTTCCCCGCCCAGAGAAAGTCCCCAGACCCAAATTGAGAGGGGCTGCTTGTGGGCCCCCTGGGGGGCTTTCAGGCCAGCTAGGTCTTTGGCTGCTGGCCCCTTTCGTTTGGGAGCTATTGCTGGACGTTTGGCATGTTGGCCGGAGAGTGCTTCTCGGGCCGCCAACTGCAACCCCACAGGTACCTCCAAGGTTCCCCACCCAGCGAAAGCCCCCAGACCCAAATTAAGAGGGGCTGCTTGTGGGCCCCCTGGGGGGCTTTCAGGCCAGCTAGGTCTTTGGCTGCTGGCCCCTTTCGTTTGGGAGCTATTGCTGGACGTTTGGCATGTTGGCCGGAGAGTGCTTCTCGGGCCGCCAACTGCAACCTTGCAGGTACCTCCAAGGTTCCCCGCCCAGCGAAAGCCCCCAGACCCAAATTGAGAGGGGCTGCTTGTGGGCCCCCTGGGGGGCTTTCAGGCCAGCTAGGTCTTTGGCTGCTGGCCCCTTTCGTTTGGGAGCTATTGCTGGACGTTTGGCATGTTGGCCGGAGAGTGCTTTTCGGGCTGCGAACTGCAACCTTGCAGGTACCTCCAAGGTTCCCCGCCCAGCGAAAGCCCCCAGACCCAAATTGAGAGGGGCTGCTTGTGGGCCCCCTGCGGGGCTTTCAGGCCAGCTAGGTCTTTGGCTGCTGGCCCCTTTCGTTTGGGAGCTATTGCTGGACGTTTGGCATGTTGGCCGGAGAGTGCTTCTCGAGCCGCCAACTGCAACCTTGCAGGTACCTCCAAGGTTCCCCGCCCAGAGAAAGTCCCCAGACCCAAATTGAGAGGGGCTGCTTGTGGGCCCCCTGGGGGGCTTTCAGGCCAGCTAGGTCTTTGGCTGCTGGCCCCTTTCGTTTGGGAGCTATTGCTGGACGTTTGGCATGTTGGCCGGAGAGTGCTTTTCGGGCTGCGAACTGCAACCTTGCAGGTACCTCCAAGGTTCCCCGCCCAGCGAAAGCCCCCAGACCCAAATTGAGAGGGGCTGCTTGTGGGCCCCCTGGGGGGCTTTCAGGCCAGCTAGGTCTTTGGCTGCTGGCCCCTTTCGTTTGGGAGCTATTGCTGGACGTTTGGCATGTTGGCCGGAGAGTGCTTCTCGGGCCGCCAACTGCAACCTTGCAGGTACCTCCAAGGTTCCCCGCCCGGCGAAAGCCCCCAGACCCAAATTGAGAGGGGCTGCTTGTGGGCCCCCTAGGGGGCTTTCAGGCCAGCTAGGTCTTTGGCTGCTGGCCCCTTTCGTTTGGGAGCTATTGCTGGACGTTTGGCATGTTGGCCGGAGAGTGCTTTTCGGTCTGCGAACTGCAACCCCACAGGTACCTCCAAGGTTCCCCGCCCAGCGAAAGCCCCCAGACCCAAATTGAGAGGGGCTGCTTGTGGGCCCCCTGGGGGGCTTTCAGGCCAGCTAGGTCTTTGGCTGCTGGCCCCTTTCGTTTGGGAGCTATTGCTGGACGTTTGGCATGTTGGCCGGAGAGTGCTTCTCGGGCCGCCAACTGCAACCTTGCAGGTACCTCCAAGGTTCCCCGCCCAGAGAAAGCCCCCAGACCCAAATTGAGAGGGGCTGCTTGTGGGTCCCCTGCGGGGCTTTCAGGCCAGCTAGGTCTTTGGCTGCTGGCCCCTTTCGTTTGGGAGCTATTGCTGGACGTTTGGCATGTTGGCCGGAGAGTGCTTCTCGGGCCGCGAACTTCAACCTTGCAGGTACCTCCAAGGTTCCCCGCCCAGCGAAAGCCCCCAGACCCAAATTGAGAGGGGCTGCTTGTGGGCCCCCTGGGGGGCTTTCAGGCCAGCTAGGTCTTTGGCTGCTGGCCCCTTTCGTTTGGGAGCTATTGCTGGACGTTTGGCATGTTGGCCGGAGAGTGCTTCTCGGGCCGCCAACTGCAACCTTGCAGGTACCTCCAAGGTTCCCCGCCCAGAGAAAGCCCCCAGACCCAAATTGAGAGGGGCTGCTTGTGGGCCCCCTGGGGGGCTTTCAGGCCAGCTAGGTCTTTGGCTGCTGGCCCCTTTCGTTTGGGAGCTATTGCTGGACGTTTGGCATGTTGGCCGGAGAGTGCTTCTCGGGCCGCCAACTGCAACCCCACAGGTACCTCCAAGGTTCCCCGCCCAGCGAAAGCCCCCAGACCCAAATTGAGAGGGGCTGCTTGTGGGCCCCCTGGGGGGCTTTCAGGCCAGCTAGGTCTTTGGCTGCTGGCTCCTTTCGTTTGGGAGCTATTGCTGGACGTTTGGCATGTTGGCCGGAGAGTGCTTCTCGGGCCGCCAACTGCAACCTTGCAGGTACCTCCAAGGTTCCCCGCCCAGCGAAAGCCCCCAGACCCAAATTGAGAGGGGCTGCTTGTGGGCCCCCTGGGGGGCTTTCAGGCCAGCTAGGTCTTTGGCTGCTGGCCCCTTTCGTTTGGGAGCTATTGCTGGACGTTTGGCATGTTGGCCGGAGAGTGCTTCTCGGGCCGCCAACTGCAACCTTGCAGGTACCTCCAAGGTTCCCCGCCCAGAGAAAGCCCCCAGACCCAAATTGAGAGGGGCTGCTTGTGGGCCCCCTGGGGGGCTTTCAGGCCAGCTAGGTCTTTGGCTGCTGGCCCCTTTCGTTTGGGAGCTATTGCTGGACGTTTGGCATGTTGGCCGGAGAGTGCTTCTCGGGCCGCGAACTTCAACGTTGCAGGTACCTCCAAGGTTCCCCGCCCAGCGAAAGCCCCCAGACCCAAATTGAGAGGGGCTGCTTGTGGGCCCCCTGGGGGGCTTTCAGGCCAGCTAGGTCTTTGGCTGCTGGCCCCTTTCGTTTGGGAGCTATTGCTGGACGTTTGGCATGTTGGCCGGAGAGTGCTTCTCGGGCCGCCAACTGCAACCTTGCAGGTACCTCCAAGGTTCCCTGCCCAGTGAAAGCCCCCAGACCCAAATTGAGAGGGGCTGCTTGTGGGCCCCCTGGGGGGCTTTCAGGCCAGCTAGGTCTTTGGCTGCTGGCCCCTTTCGTTTGGGAGCTATTGCTGGACGTTTGGCATGTTGGCCGGAGAGTGCTTCTCGGGCCGCCAACTGCAACCTTGCAGGTACCTCCAAGGTTCCCCGCCCAGAGAAAGCCCCCAGACCCAAATTGAGAGGGGCTGCTTGTGGGCCCCCTGGGGGGCTTTCAGGCCAGCTAGGTCTTTGGCTGCTGGCCCCTTTCGTTTGGGAGCTATTGCTGGACGTTTGGCATGTTGGCCGGAGAGTGCTTCTCGGGCCGCCAACTGCAACCTTGCAGGTACCTCCAAGGTTCCCCGCCCAGAGAAAGCCCCCAGACCCAAATTGAGAGGGGCTGCTTGTGGGCCCCCTGGGGGGCTTTCAGGCCAGCTAGGTCTTTGGCTGCTGGCCCCTTTCGTTTGGGAGCTATTGCTGGACGTTTGGCATGTTGGCCGGAGAGTGCTTCTCGGGCCGCTAACTGCAACCTTGCAGGTACCTCCAAGTTTCCCCGCCCGGCGAAAGCCCCCAGACCCAAATTGAGAGGGGCTGCTTGTGGGCCCCCTGGGGGGCTTTCAGGCCAGCTAGGTCTTTGGCTGCTGGCCCCTTTCGTTTGGGAGCTATTGCTGGACGTTTGGCATGTTGGCCGGAGAGTGCTTCTCGGGCCGCCAACTGCAACCTTGCAGGTACCTCCAAGGTTCCCCGCCCAGCGAAAGCCCCCAGACCCAAATTGAGAGGGGCTGCTTGTGGGCCCCCTGGGGGGCTTTCAGGCCAGCTAGGTCTTTGGCTGCTGGCCCCTTTCGTTTGGGAGCTATTGCTGGACGTTTGGCATGTTGGCCGGAGAGTGCTTCTCGGGCCGTCAACTGCAACCTTGCAGGTACCTCCAAGGTTCCCCGCCCAGCGAAAGCCCCCAGACCCAAATTGAGAGGGGCTGCTTGTGGGCCCCCTGGGGGGCTTTCAGGCCAGCTAGGTCTTTGGCTGCTGGCCCCTTTCGTTTGGGAGCTATTGCTGGACGTTTGGCATGTTGGCCGGAGAGTGCTTCTCGGGCCGCGAACTTCAACCTTGCAGGTACCTCCAAGGTTCCCCGCCCAGCGAAAGCCCGCAGACCCAAATTGAGAGGGGCTGCTTGTGGGCCCCCTGGGGGGCTTTCAGGCCAGCTAGGTCTTTGGCTGCTGGCCCCTTTCGTTTGGGAGCTATTGCTGGACGTTTGGCATGTTGGCCGGAGAGTGCTTCTCGGGCCGCCAACTGCAACCTTGCAGGTACCTCCAAGGTTCCCCGCCCAGCGAAAGCCCCCAGACCCAAATTGAGAGGGGCTGCTTGTGGGCCCCCTGGGGGGCTTTCAGGCCAGCTAGGTCTTTGGCTGCTGGCCCCTTTCGTTTGGGAGCTATTGCTGGACGTTTGGCATGTTGGCCGGAGAGTGCTTCTCGGGCCGCCAACTGCAACCTTGCAGGTACCTCCAAGGTTCCCCTCGCAGAAAAAGCCCCCAGGCCCAAATTGAGAGGGGCTGCTTGTGGGCCCCCTGGGGGGCTTTCAGGCCAGCTAGGTCTTTGGCTGCTGGCCCCTTTCGTTTGGGAGCTATTGCTGGACGTTTGGCATGTTGGCCGGAGAGTGCTTCTCGGGCCGCCAACTGCAACCTTGCAGGTACCTCCAAGGTTCCCCGCCCAGCGAAAGCCCCCAGACCCAAATTGAGAGGGGCTGCTTGTGGGCCCCCTGGGGGGCTTTCAGGCCAGCTAGGTCTTTGGCTGCTGGCCCCTTTCGTTTGGGAGCTATTGCTGGACGTTTGGCATGTTGGCCGGAGAGTGCTTCTCGGGCCGCCAACTGCAACCTTGCTGGTACCTCCAAGGTTCCCCGCCCAGCGAAAGCCCCCAGACCCAAATTGAGAGGGGCTGCTTGTGGGCCCCCTGGGGGGCTTTCAGGCCAGCTAGGTCTTTGGCTGCTGGCCCCTTTCGTTTGGGAGCTATTGCTGGACGTTTGGCATGTTGGCCGGAGAGTGCTTCTCGGGCCGCCAACTGCAACCCCACAGGTACCTCCAAGGTTCCCCGCCCAGCGAAAGCCCCCAGACCCAAATTGAGAGGGGCTGCTTGTGGGCCCCCTGGGGGGCTTTCAGGCCAGCTAGGTCTTTGGCTGCTGGCCCCTTTCGTTTGGGAGCTATTGCTGGACGTTTGGCATGTTGGCCGGAGAGTGCTTCTCGGGCCGCCAACTGCAACCTTGCAGGTACCTCCAAGGTTCCCCGCCCAGAGAAAGCCCCCAGACCCAAATTGAGAGGGGCTGCTTGTGGGCCCCCTGGGGGGCTTTCAGGCCAGCTAGGTCTTTGGCTGCTGGCCCCTTTCGTTTGGGAGCTATTGCTGGACGTTTGGCATGTTGGCCGGAGAGTGCTTCTCGGGCCGCGAACTTCAACCTTGCAGGTACCTCCAAGGTTCCCCGCCCAGCGAAAGCCCCCAGACCCAATTTGAGAGGGGCTGCTTGTGGGCCCCCTGGGGGGCTTTCAGGCCAGCTAGGTCTTTGGCTGCTGGCCCCTTTCGTTTGGGAGCTATTGCTGGACGTTTGGCATGTTGGCCGGAGAGTGCTTCTCGGGCCGCGAACTGCAACCCCACAGGTACCTCCAAGGTTCCCCGCCCAGCGAAAGCCCCCAGACCCAAATTGAGAGGGGCTGCCTGTGGGCCCCCTGGGGGGCTTTCAGGCCAGCTAGGTCTTTGGCTGCTGGCCCCTTTCGTTTGGGAGCTATTGCTGGACGTTTGGCATGTTGGCCGGAGAGTGCTTCTCGGGCCGCCAACTGCAACCTTGCAGGTACCTCCAAGGTTCCCCGCCCAGCGAAAGCCCCCAGACCCAAATTGAGAGGGGCTGCTTGTGGGCCCCCTGGGGGGCTTTCAGGCCAGCTAGGTCTTTGGCTGCTGGCCCCTTTCGTTTGGGAGCTATTGCTGGACGTTTGGCATGTTGGCCGGAGAGTGCTTCTCGGGCCGTCAACTGCAACCTTGCAGGTACCTCCAAGGTTCCCCGCCCAGCGAAAGCCCCCAGACCCAAATTGAGAGGGGCTGCTTGTGGGCCCCCTGGGGGGCTTTCAGGCCAGCTAGGTCTTTGGCTGCTGGCCCCTTTCGTTTGGGAGCTATTGCTGGACGTTTGGCATGTTGGCCGGAGAGTGCTTTTCGGTCTGCGAACTGCAACCCCACAGGTACCTCCAAGGTTCCCTGCCCAGCGAAAGCCCCCAGACCCAAATTGAGAGGGGCTGCTTGTGGGCCCCCTGGGGGGCTTTCAGGCCAGCTAGGTCTTTGGCTGCTGGCCCCTTTCGTTTGGGAGCTATTGCTGGACGTTTGGCATGTTGGCCGGAGAGTGCTTCTCGGGCCGCCAACTGCAACCTTGCAGGTACCTCCAAGGTTCCCCGCCCAGAGAAAGCCCCCAGACCCAAATTGAGAGGGGCTGCTTGTGGGCCCCCTGGGGGGCTTTCAGGCCAGCTAGGTCTTTGGCTGCTGGCCCCTTTCGTTTGGGAGCTATTGCTGGACGTTTGGCATGTTGGCCGGAGAGTGCTTCTCGGGCCGCCAACTGCAACCTTGCAGGTACCTCCAAGGTTCCCCGCCCAGCGAAAGCCCCCAGACCCAAATTGAGAGGGGCTGCTTGTGGGCCCCCTGGGGGGCTTTCAGGCCAGCTAGGTCTTTGGCTGCTGGCCCCTTTCGTTTGGGAGCTATTGCTGGACGTTTGGCATGTTGGCCGGAGAGTGCTTCTCGGGCCGCCAACTGCAACCTTGCAGGTACCTCCAAGGTTCCCCGCCCAGCGAAAGCCCCCAGACCCAAATTGAGAGGGGCTGCTTGTGGGCCCCCTGGGGGGCTTTCAGGCCAGCTAGGTCTTTGGCTGCTGGCCCCTTTCGTTTGGGAGCTATTGCTGGACGTTTGGCATGTTGGCCGGAGAGTGCTTCTCGGGCCGCCAACTGCAACCTTGCAGGTACCTCCAAGGTTCCCCGCCCAGCGAAAGCCCCCAGACCCAAATTGAGAGGGGCTGCTTGTGGGCCCCCTGGGGGGCTTTCAGGCCAGCTAGGTCTTTGGCTGCTGGCCCCTTTCGTTTGGGAGCTATTGCTGGACGTTTGGCATGTTGGCCGGAGAGTGCTTCTCGGGCCGCCAACTGCAACCTTGCAGGTACCTCCAAGGTTCCCCGCCCAGCGAAAGCCCCCAGACCCAAATTGAGAGGGGCTGCTTGTGGGCCCCCTGGGGGGCTTTCAGGCCAGCTAGGTCTTTGGCTGCTGGCCCCTTTCGTTTGGGAGCTATTGCTGGACGTTTGGCATGTTGGCCGGAGAGTGCTTCTCGGGCCGTCAACTGCAACCTTGCAGGTACCTCCAAGGTTCCCCGCCCAGAGAAAGCCCCCAGACCCAAATTGAGAGGGGCTGCTTGTGAGGCCCCCTGCGGGGCTTTCAGGCCAGCTAGGTCTTTGGCTGCTGGCCCCTTTCGTTTGGGAGCTATTGCTGGACGTTTGGCATGTTGGCCGGAGAGTGCTTCTCGGGCCGCCAACTGCAACCTTGCAGGTACCTCCAAGGTTCCCCGCCCAGCGAAAGCCCCCAGACCCAAATTGAGAGGGGCTGCTTGTGGGCCCCCTGCGGGGCTTTCAGGCCAGCTAGGTCTTTGGCTGCTGGCCCCTTTCGTTTGGGAGCTATTGCTGGACGTTTGGCATGTTGGCCGGAGAGTGCTTCTCGGGCCGCCAACTGCAACCTTGCTGGTACCTCCAAGGTTCCCCGCCCAGCGAAAGCCCCCAGACCCAAATTGAGAGGGGCTGCTTGTGGGCCCCCTGCGGGGCTTTCAGGCCAGCTAGGTCTTTGGCTGCTGGCCCCTTTCGTTTGGGAGCTATTGCTGGACGTTTGGCATGTTGGCCGGAGTGTGCTTTTCGGGCTGCGAACTGCAACCCCACAGGTACCTCCAAGGTTCCCCGCCCAGCGAAAGCCCCCAGACCCAAATTGAGAGGGGCTGCTTGGTGGCCCCCTGGGGGGCTTTCAGGCCAGCTAGGTCTTTGGCTGCTGGCCCCTTTCATTTGGGAACTATTGCTGGACGTTTGGCATGTTGGCCGGAGAGTGCTTCTCGGGCCGTCAACTGCAACCTTGCAGGTACCTCCAAGGTTCCCCGCCCAGCGAAAGCCCCCAGACCCAAATTGAGAGGGGCTGCTTGTGGGCCCCCTGGGGGGCTTTCAGGCCAGCTAGGTCTTTGGCTGCTGGCCCCTTTCGTTTGGGAGCTATTGCTGGACGTTTGGCATGTTGGCCGGAGAGTGCTTCTCGGGCCGCGAACTTCAACCTTGCAGGTACCTCCAAGGTTCCCCGCCCAGCGAAAGCCCCCAGACCCAAATTGAGAGGGGCTGCTTGTGGGCCCCCTGGGGGGCTTTCAGGCCAGCTAGGTCTTTGGCTGCTGGCCCCTTTCGTTTGGGAGCTATTGCTGGACGTTTGGCATGTTGGCCGGAGAGTGCTTCTCGGGCCGCCAACTGCAACCTTGCAGGTACCTCCAAGGTTCCCCGCCCAGCGAAAGCCCCCAGACCCAAATTGAGAGGGGCTGCTTGTGGGCCCCCTGGGGGGCTTTCAGGCCAGCTAGGTCTTTGGCTGCTGGCCCCTTTCGTTTGGGAGCTATTGCTGGACGTTTGGCATGTTGGCCGGAGAGTGCTTCTCGGGCCGCGAACTGCAACCTTGCAGGTACCTCCAAGGTTCCCCGCCCAGCGAAAGCCCCCAGACCCAAATTGAGAGGGGCTGCTTGTGGGCCCCCTGGGGGGCTTTCAGGCCAGCTAGGTCTTTGGCTGCTGGCCCCTTTCGTTTGGGAGCTATTGCTGGACGTTTGGCATGTTGGCCGGAGAGTGCTTCTCGGGCCGCCAACTGCAACCTTGCAGGTACCTCCAAGGTTCCCCGCCCAGCGAAAGCCCCCAGACCCAAATTGAGAGGGGCTGCTTGTGGGCCCCCTGGGGGGCTTTCAGGCCAGCTAGGTCTTTGGCTGCTGGCCCCTTTCGTTTGGGAGCTATTGCTGGACGTTTGGCATGTTGGCCGGAGAGTGCTTCTCGGGCCGCCAACTGCAACCTTGCAGGTACCTCCAAGGTTCCCCGCCCAGCGAAAGCCCCCAGACCCAAATTGAGAGGGGCTGCTTGTGGGCTCCCTGGGGGGCTTTCAGGCCAGCTAGGTCTTTGGCTGCTGGCCCCTTTCGTTTGGGAGCTATTGCTGGACGTTTGGCATGTTGGCCGGAGAGTGCTTCTCGGGCCGCCAACTGCAACCTTGCAGGTACCTCCAAGGTTCCCCGCCCAGAGAAAGCCCCCAGACCCAAATTGAGAGGGGCTGCTTGTGGGCCCCCTGGGGGGCTTTCAGGCCAGCTAGGTCTTTGGCTGCTGGCCCCTTTCGTTTGGGAGCTATTGCTGGACGTTTGGCATGTTGGCCGGAGAGTGCTTCTCGGGCCGCCAACTGCAACCTTGCAGGTACCTCCAAGGTTCCCCGCCCAGCAAAAGCCCCCAGACCCAAATTGAGAGGGGCTGCTTGTGGGCCCCCTGGGGGGCTTTCAGGCCAGCTAGGTCTTTGGCTGCTGGCCCCTTTCGTTTGGGAGCTATTGCTGGACGTTTGGCATGTTGGCCGGAGAGTGCTTCTCGGGCCGTGAACTGCAACCCCACAGGTACCTCCAAGGTTCCCCGCCCAGCGAAAGCCCCCAGACCCAAATTGAGAGGGGCTGCTTGTGGGCCCCCTGGGGGGCTTTCAGGCCAGCTAGGTCTTTGGCTGCTGGCCCCTTTCGTTTGGGAGCTATTGCTGGACGTTTGGCATGTTGGCCGGAGAGTGCTTCTCGGGCTGCGAACTTCAAACTTGCAGGTACCTCCAAGGTTCTCCGCCCAGCGAAAGCCCCCAGACCCAAATTGAGAGGGGCTGCTTGTGGGCCCCCTGGGGGGCTTTCAGGCCAGCTAGGTCTTTGGCTGCTGGCCCCTTTCGTTTGGGAGCTATTGCTGGACGTTTGGCATGTTGGCCGGAGAGTGCTTCTCGGGCCGCCAACTGCAACCTTGCAGGTACCTCCAAGGTTCCCCGCCCAGAGAAAGCCCCCAGACCCAAATTGAGAGGGGCTGCTTGTGGGCCCCCTGGGGGGCTTTCAGGCCAGCTAGGTCTTTGGCTGCTGGCCCCTTTCGTTTGGGAGCTATTGCTGGACGTTTGGCATGTTGGCCGGAGAGTGCTTCTCGGGCCGCCAACTGCAACCTTGCAGGTACCTCCAAGGTTCCCCGCCCAGCGAAAGCCCCCAGACCCAAATTGAGAGGGGCTGCTTGTGGGCCCCCTGGGGGGCTTTCAGGCCAGCTAGGTCTTTGGCTGCTGGCCCCTTTCGTTTGGGAGCTATTGCTGGACGTTTGGCATGTTGGCCGGAGAGTGCTTCTCGGGCCGCCAACTGCAACCTTGCAGGTACCTCCAAGGTTCCCCGCCCAGAGAAAGCCCCCAGACCCAAATTGAGAGGGGCTGCTTGTGGGCCCCCTGGGGGGCTTTCAGGCCAGCTAGGTCTTTGGCTGCTGGCCCCTTTCGTTTGGGAGCTATTGCTGGACGTTTGGCATGTTGGCCGGAGAGTGCTTCTCGGGCCGCCAACTGCAACCTTGCAGGTACCTCCAAGGTTCCCCTCGCAGAAAAATCCCCCAGACCCAAATTGAGAGGGGCTGCTTGTGGGCCCCCTGGGGGGCTTTCAGGCCAGCTAGGTCTTTGGCTGCTGGCCCCTTTCGTTTGGGAGCTATTGCTGGACGTTTGGCATGTTGGCCGGAGAGTGCTTCTCGGGCCGCGAACTACAACCCCACAGGTACCTCCAAGGTTCCCCGCCCAGCGAAAGCCCCCAGACCCAAATTGAGAGGGGCTGATTGTGGGCCCCCTGGGGGGCTTTCAGGCCAGCTAGGTCTTTGGCTGCTGGCCCCTTTCTTTTGGGATCTATTGCTGGACGTTTGGCATGTTGGCCGGAGAGTGCTTCTCGGGCCGCCATCTGCAACCTTGCAGGTACCTCCAAGGTTCCCCGCCCAGCGAAAGCCCCCAGACCCAAATTGAGAGGGGCTGCTTGTGGGCCCCCTGGGGGGCTTTCAGGCCAGCTAGGTCTTTGGCTGCTGGCCCCTTTCGTTTGGGAGCTATTGCTGGACGTTTGGCATGTTGGCCGGAGAGTGCTTCTCGGGCCGTCAACTGCAACCTTGCAGGTACCTCCAAGGTTCCCCGCCCAGCGAAAGCCCCCAGACGCAAATTGAGAGGGGCTGCTTGTGGGCCCCCTGGGGGGCTTTCAGGCCAGCTAGGTCTTTGGCTGCTGGCCCCTTTCGTTTGGGAGCTATTGCTGGACGTTTGGCATGTTGGCCGGAGAGTGCTTCTCGGGCCGCTAACTGCAACCTTGCAGGTACCTCCAAGTTTCCCCGCCCGGCGAAAGCCCCCAGACCCAAATTGAGAGGGGCTGCTTGTGGGCCCCCTGGGGGGCTTTCAGGCCAGCTAGGTCTTTGGCTGCTGGCCCCTTTCGTTTGGGAGCTATTGCTGGACGTTTGGCATGTTGGACGGAGAGTGCTTCTCGGGCCGCGAACTGCAACCTTGCAGGTACCTCCAAGGTTCCCCGCGCAGCGAAAGCCCCCAGACCCAAATTGAGAGGGGCTGCTTGTGGGCCCCCTGGGGGGCTTTCAGGCCAGCTAGGTCTTTGGCTGCTGGCCCCTTTCGTTTGGGAGCTATTGCTGGACGTTTGGCATGTTGGCCGGAGAGTGCTTCTCGGGCCGCCAACTGCAACCCCACAGGTACCTCCAAGGTTCCCCGCCCAGCGAAAGCCCCCAGACCCAAATTGAGAGGGGCTGCTTGTGGGCCCCCTGGGGGGCTTTCAGGCCAGCTAGGTCTTTGGCTGCTGGCCCCTTTCGTTTGGGAGCTATTGCTGGACGTTTGGCATGTTGGCCGGAGAGTGCTTCTCGGGCCGCCAACTGCAACCTTGCAGGTACCTCCAAGGTTCCCCGCCCAGCGAAAGCCCCCAGACCCAAATTGAGAGGGGCTGCTTGTGGGCCCCCTGGGGGGCTTTCAGGCCAGCTAGGTCTTTGGCTGCTGGCCCCTTTCGTTTGGGAGCTATTGCTGGACGTTTGGCATGTTGGCCGGAGAGTGCTTCTCGGGCCGCGAACTTCAACCTTGCAGGTACCTCCAAGGTTCCCCGCCCAGCGAAAGCCCCCAGACCCAAATTGAGAGGGGCTGCTTGTGGGCCCCCTGGGGGGCTTTCAGGCCAGCTAGGTCTTTGGCTGCTGGCCCCTTTCGTTTGGGAGCTATTGCTGGACGTTTGGCATGTTGGCCGGAGAGTGCTTCTCGGGCCGCCAACTGCAACCTTGATGGTACCTCCAAGGTTCCCCGCCCAGCGAAAGCCCCCAGACCCAAATTGAGAGGGGCTGCTTGTGGGCCCCCTGGGGGGCTTTCAGGCCAGCTAGGTCTTTGGCTGCTGGCCCCTTTCGTTTGGGAGCTATTGCTGGACGTTTGGCATGTTGGCCGGAGAGTGCTTCTCGGGCCGCGAACTGCAACCTTGATGGTACCTCCAAGGTTCCCCGCCCAGTGAAAGCCCCCAGACCCAAATTGAGAGGGGCTGCTTGTGGGCCCCCTGGGGGGCTTTCAGGCCAGCTAGGTCTTTGGCTGCTGGCCCCTTTCGTTTGGGAGCTATTGCTGGACGTTTGGCATGTTGGCCGGAGAGTGCTTCTCGGGCCGCCAACTGCAACCTTGCAGGTACCTCCAAGGTTCCCCGCCCAGCGAAAGCCCCCAGACCCAAATTGAGAGGGGCTGCTTGTGGGCCCCCTGGGGGGCTTTCAGGCCAGCTAGGTCTTTGGCTGCTGGCCCCTTTCGTTTGGGAGCTATTGCTGGACGTTTGGCATGTTGGTCGGAGAGTGCTTCTCGGGCCGCTAACTGCAACCTTGCAGGTACCTCCAAGGTTCCCCGCCCAGCGAAAGCCCCCAGACCCAAATTGAGAGGGGCTGCTTGTGGGCCCCCTGGGGGGCTTTCAGGCCAGCTAGGTCTTTGGCTGCTGGCCCCTTTCGTTTGGGAGCTATTGCTGGACGTTTGGCATGTTGGCCGGAGAGTGCTTCTCGGGCCGCCAACTGCAACCTTGATGGTACCTCCAAGTTTCCCCGCCCGGCGAAAGCCCCCAGACCCAAATTGAGAGGGGCTGCTTGTGGGCCCCCTGGGGGGCTTTCAGGCCAGCTAGGTCTTTGGCTGCTGGCCCCTTTCGTTTGGGAGCTATTGCTGGACGTTTGGCATGTTGGCCGGAGAGTGCTTTTCGGGCTGCGAACTGCAACCCCACAGGTACCTCCAAGGTTCCCCGCCCAGCGAAAGCCCCCAGACCCAAATTGAGAGGGGCTGCTTGTGGGCCCCCTGGGGGGCTTTCAGGCCAGCTAGGTCTTTGGCTGCTGGCCCCTTTCATTTGGGAGCTATTGCTGGACGTTTGGCATGTTGGCCGGAGAGTGCTTTTCGGGCTGCGAACTGCAACCTTGCAGGTACCTCCGAGGTTCCCCGCGCAACGAAAGCCCCCAGACCCAAATTGAGAGGGGCTGCTTGTGGGCCCCCTGGGGGGCTTTCAGGCCAGCTAGGTCTTTGGCTGCTGGCCCCTTTCGTTTGGGAGCTATTGCTGGACGTTTGGCATGTTGGCCGGAGAGTGCTTCTCGGGCCGCTAACTGCAACCTTGCAGGTACCTCCAAGGTTCCCCGCCCAGCGAAAGCCCCCAGACCCAAATTGAGAGGGGCTGCTTGTGGGCCCCCTGGGGGGCTTTCAGGCCAGCTAGGTCTTTGGCTGCTGGCCCCTTTCGTTTGGGAGCTATTGCTGGACGTTTGGCATGTTGGCCGGAGAGTGCTTCTCGGGCCGCCAACTGCAACCTTGCAGGTACCTCCAAGGTTCCCCGCCCAGCGAAAGCCCCCAGACCCAAATTGAGAGGGGCTGCTTGTGGGCCCCCTGGGGGGCTTTCAGGCCAGCTAGGTCTTTGGCTGCTGGCCCCTTTCGTTTGGGAGCTATTGCTGGACGTTTGGCATGTTGGCCGGAGAGTGCTTCTCGGGCCGCCAACTGCAACCTTGATGGTACCTCCAAGGTTCCCCGCCCAGCGAAAGCCCCCAGACCCAAATTGAGAGGGGCTGCTTGTGGGCCCCCTGGGGGGCTTTCAGGCCAGCTAGGTCTTTGGCTGCTGGCCCCTTTCGTTTGGTAGCTATTGCTGGACGTTTGGCATGTTGGCCGGAGAGTGCTTCTCGGGCCGTCAACTGCAAACTTGCAGGTACCTCCAAGGTTCCCCGCCCAGCGAAAGCCCCCAGACCCAAATTGAGAGGGGCTGCTTGTGGGCCCCCTGGGGGGCTTTCAGGCCAGCTAGGTCTTTGGCTGCTGGCCCCTTTCGTTTGGGAGCTATTGCTGGACGTTTGGCATGTTGGCCGGAGAGTGCTTCTCGGGCCGCCAACTGCAACCTTGCAGGTACCTCCAAGTTTCCCCGCCCGGCGAAAGCCCCCAGACCCAAATTGAGAGGGGCTGCTTGTGGGCCCCCTGGGGGGCTTTCAGGCCAGCTAGGTCTTTGGCTGCTGGCCCCTTTCGTTTGGGAGCTATTGCTGGACGTTTGGCATGTTGGCCGGAGAGTGCTTTTCGGGCTGCGAACTGCAACCCCACAGGTACCTCCAAGGTTCCCCGCCCAGCGAAAGCCGCCAGACCCAAATTGAGAGGGGCTGCTTGTGGGCCCCCTGGGGGGCTTTCAGGCCAGCTAGGTCTTTGGCTGCTGGCCCCTTTCATTTGGGAGCTATTGCTGGACGTTT
Organism: Gallinula chloropus; assembly: GCF_964237585.1. Classification (NCBI taxonomy): domain Eukaryota; kingdom Metazoa; phylum Chordata; class Aves; order Gruiformes; family Rallidae; genus Gallinula; species Gallinula chloropus. Next base: position 45,303 of record NW_028168511.1, on the reverse strand, counting down.
GGCATGTTGGCCTGAGAGTGCTTTTCGGGCTGCGAACTGCAACCTTGCAGGTACCTCCGAGGTTCCCCGCGCAGCGAAAGCCCCCAGACCCAAATTGAGAGGGGCTGCTTGTGGGCCCCCTGGGGGGCTTTCAGGCCAGCTAGGTCTTTGGCTGCTGGCCCCTTTCGTTTGGGAGCTATTGCTGGACGTTTGGCATGTTGGCCGGAGAGTGCTTCTCGGGCCGCGAACTGCAACCCCACAGGTACCTCCAAGGTTCCCCGCCCAGCGAAAGCCCCCAGACCCAAATTGAGAGGGGCTGCTTGTGGGCCCCCTGGGGGGCTTTCAGGCCAGCTAGGTCTTTGGCTGCTGGCCCCTTTCGTTTGGGAGCTATTGCTGGACGTTTGGCATGTTGGCCGGAGAGTGCTTCTCGGGCCGCCAACTGCAACCTTGCAGGTACCTCCAAGGTTCCCCGCCCGGCGAAAGCCCCCAGACCCAAATTGAGAGGGGCTGCTTGTGGGCCCCCTGGGGGGCTTTCAGGCCAGCTAGGTCTTTGGCTGCTGGCCCCTTTCGTTTGGGAGCTATTGCTGGACGTTTGGCATGTTGGCCGGAGAGTGCTTTTCGGGCTGCGAACTGCAACCCCACAGGTACCTCCAAGGTTCCCCGCCCAGCGAAAGCCGCCAGACCCAAATTGAGAGGGGCTGCTTGTGGGCCCCCTGGGGGGCTTGCAGGCCAGCTAGGTCTTTGGCTGCTGGCCCCTTTCATTTGGGAGCTATTGCTGGACGTTTGGCATGTTGGCCTGAGAGTGCTTTTCGGGCTGCGAACTGCAACCTTGCAGGTACCTCCGAGGTTCCCCGCGCAGCGAAAGCCCCCAGACCCAAATTGAGAGGGGCTGCTTGTGGGCCCCCTGGGGGGCTTTCAGGCCAGCTAGGTCTTTGGCTGCTGGCCCCTTTCGTTTGGGAGCTATTGCTGGACGTTTGGCATGTTGGCCGGAGAGTGCTTCTCGGGCCGCGAACTGCAACCCCACAGGTACCTCCAAGGTTCCCCGCCCAGCGAAAGCCCCCAGACCCAAATTGAGAGGGGCTGCTTGTGGGCCCCCTGGGGGGCTTTCAGGCCAGCTAGGTCTTTGGCTGCTGGCCCCTTTCGTTTGGGAGCTATTGCTGGACGTTTGGCATGTTGGCCGGAGAGTGCTTCTCGGGCCGCCAACTGCAACCTTGCAGGTACCTCCAAGGTTCCCCGCCCAGCGAAAGCCCCCAGACCCAAATTGAGAGGGGCTGCTTGTGGGCCCCCTGGGGGGCTTTCAGGCCAGCTAGGTCTTTGGCTGCTGGCCCCTTTCGTTTGGAAGCTATTGCTGGACGTTTGGCATGTTGGCCGGAGAGTGCTTCTCGGGCCGTCAACTGCAACCTTGCAGGTACCTCCAAGGTTCCCCGCCCAGAGAAAGCCCCCAGACCCAAATTGAGAGGGGCTGCTTGTGGGCCCCCTGGGGGGCTTTCAGGCCAGCTAGGTCTTTGGCTGCTGGCCCCTTTCGTTTGGGAGCTATTGCTGGACGTTTGGCATGTTGGCCGGAGAGTGCTTCTCGGGCCGCTAACTGCAACCTTGCAGGTACCTCCAAGGTTCCCCGCCCAGCGAAAGCCCCCAGACCCAAATTGAGAGGGGCTGCTTGTGGGCCCCCTGGGGGGCTTTCAGGCCAGCTAGGTCTTTGGCTGCTGGCCCCTTTCGTTTGGGAGCTATTGCTGGACGTTTGGCATGTTGGCCGGAGAGTGCTTCTCGGGCCGCCAACTGCAACCTTGCAGGTACCTCCAAGGTTCCCCGCCCAGCGAAAGCCCCCAGACCCAAATTGAGAGGGGCTGCTTGTGGGCCCCCTGGGGGGCTTTCAGGCCAGCTAGGTCTTTGGCTGCTGGCCCCTTTCGTTTGGAAGCTATTGCTGGACGTTTGGCATGTTGGCCGGAGAGTGCTTCTCGGGCCGTCAACTGCAACCTTGCAGGTACCTCCAAGGTTCCCCGCCCAGCGAAAGCCCCCAGACCCAAATTGAGAGGGGCTGCTTGTGGGCCCCCTGGGGGGCTTTCAGGCCAGCTAGGTCTTTGGCTGCTGGCCCCTTTCATTTGGGAGCTATTGCTGGACGTTTGGCATGTTGGCCTGAGAGTGCTTTTCGGGCTGCGAACTGCAACCTTGCAGGTACCTCCAAGGTTCCCCGCCCAGAGAAAGCCCCCAGACCCAAATTGAGAGGGGCTGCTTGTGGGCCCCCTGGGGGGCTTTCAGGCCAGCTAGGTCTTTGGCTGCTGGCCCTTTTCGTTTGGGAGCTATTGCTGGACGTTTGGCATGTTGGCCGGAGAGTGCTTCTCGGGCCGCTAACTGCAACCTTGCAGGTACCTCCAAGGTTCCCCGCCCAGCGAAAGCCCCCAGACCCAAATTGAGAGGGGCTGCTTGTGGGCCCCCTGGGGGGCTTTCAGGCCAGCTAGGTCTTTGGCTGCTGGCCCCTTTCGTTTGGGAGCTATTGCTGGACGTTTGGCATGTTGGCCGGAGAGTGCTTCTCGGGCCGCCAACTGCAACCTTGCAGGTACCTCCAAGGTTCCCCGCCCAGCGAAAGCCCCCAGACCCAAATTGAGAGGGGCTGCTTGTGGGCCCCCTGGGGGGCTTTCAGGCCAGCTAGGTCTTTGGCTGCTGGCCCCTTTCGTTTGGGAGCTATTGCTGGACGTTTGGCATGTTGGCCGGAGAGTGCTTTTCGGGCTGCGAACTGCAACCTTGCAGGTACCTCCAATGTTCCCCGCCCAGCGAAAGCCCCCAGACCCAAATTGAGAGAGGCTGCTTGTGGGCCCCCTGGGGGGCTTTCAGGCCAGCTAGGTCTTTGGCTGCTGGCCCCTTTCGTTTGGGAGCTATTGCTGGACGTTTGGCATGTTGGCCGGAGAGTGTTTTTCGGGGTGCGAACTGCAACCTTGCAGGTACCTCCAAGGTTCCCCGCCCAGCGAAAGCCCCCAGACCCAAATTGAGAGGGGCTGCTTGTGGGCCCCCTGGGGGGCTTTCAGGCCAGGTAGGTCTTTGGCTGTTGGCCCCTTTCGTTTGGGAGCTATTGCTGGACGTTTGGCATGTTGGCCGGAGAGTGCTTCTCGGGCCGCCAACTGCAACCTTGCAGGTACCTCCAAGGTTCCCCGCCCAGAGAAAGCCCCCAGACCCAAATTGAGAGGGGCTGCTTGTGGGCCCCCTGGGGGGCTTTCAGGCCAGCTAGGTCTTTGGCTGCTGGCCCCTTTCGTTTGGGAGCTATTGCTGGACGTTTGGCATGTTGGCCGGAGAGTGCTTCTCGGGCCGCGAACTTCAACCTTGCAGGTACCTCCAAGGTTCCCCGCCCAGCGAAAGCCCCCAGACCCAAATTGAGAGGGGTTGCTTGTGGGCCCCCTGGGGGGCTTTCAGGCCAGCTAGGTCTTTGGCTGCTGGCCCCTTTCGTTTGGGAGCTATTGCTGGACGTTTGGCATGTTGGCCGGAGAGTGCTTCTCGGGCCGCCAACTGCAACCTTGCAGGTACCTCCAAGGTTCCCCGCCCAGAGAAAGCCCCCAGACCCAAATTGAGAGGGGCTGCTTGTGGGCCCCCTGCGGGGCTTTCAGGCCAGCTAGGTCTTTGGCTGCTGGCCCCTTTCGTTTGGGAGCTATTGCTGGACGTTTGGCATGTTGGCCGGAGAGTGCTTTTCGGTCTGCGAACTGCAACCTTGCAGGTACCTCCAAGGTTCCCCGCCCAGCGAAAGCCCCCAGACCCAAATTGAGAGGGGCTGCTTGTGGGCCCCCTGGGGGGCTTTCAGGCCAGCTAGGTCTTTGGCTGCTGGCCCCTTTCGTTTGGGAGCTATTGCTGGACGTTTGGCATGTTGGCCGGAGAGTGCTTCTCGGGCCGCCAACTGCAACCTTGCAGGTACCTCCAAGGTTCCCCGCCCAGAGAAAGCCCCCAGACCCAAATTGAGAGGGGCTGCTTGTGGGCCCCCTGGGGGGCTTTCAGGCCAGCTAGGTCTTTGGCTGCTGGCCCCTTTCGTTTGGGAGCTATTGCTGGACGTTTGGCATGTTGGCCGGAGAGTGCTTCTCGGGCCGCCAACTGCAACCCCACAGGTACCTCCAAGGTTCCCCGCCCAGCGAAAGCCCCCAGACCCAAATTGAGAGGGGCTGCTTGTGGGCCCCCTGGGGGGCTTTCAGGCCAGCTAGGTCTTTGGCTGCTGGCCCCTTTCGTTTGGGAGCTATTGCTGGACGTTTGGCATGTTGGCCGGAGAGTGCTTCTCGGGCCGCCAACTGCAACCTTGCAGGTACCTCCAAGGTTCCCCGCCCAGCGAAAGCCCCCAGACCCAAATTGAGAGGGGCTGCTTGTGGGCCCCCTGGGGGGCTTTCAGGCCAGCTAGGTCTTTGGCTGCTGGCCCCTTTCGTTTGGGAGCTATTGCTGGACGTTTGGCATGTTGGCCGGAGAGTGCTTCTCGGGCCGCCAACTGCAACCTTGCAGGTACCTCCAAGGTTCCCCGCCCAGCGAAAGCCCCCAGACCCAAATTGAGAGGGGCTGCTTGTGGGACCCCTGGGGGGCTTTCAGGCCAGCTAGGTCTTTGGCTGCTGGCCCCTTTCGTTTGGGAGCTATTGCTGGACGTTTGGCATGTTGGCCGGAGAGTGCTTCTCGGGCCGCCAACTGCAACCTTGCAGGTACCTCCAAGGTTCCCCGCCCAGCGAAAGCCCCCAGACCCAAATTGAGAGGGGCTGCTTGTGGGCCCCCTGCGGGGCTTTCAGGCCAGCTAGGTCTTTGGCTGCTGGCCCCTTTCGTTTGGGAGCTATTGCTGGACGTTTGGCATGTTGGCCGGAGAGTGCTTCTCGGGCCGCCAACTGCAACCTTGCAGGTACCTCCAAGGTTCCCCGCCCAGCGAAAGCCCCCAGACCCAAATTGAGAGGGGCTGCTTGTGGGCCCCCTGGGGGGCTTTCAGGCCAGCTAGGTCTTTGGCTGCTGGCCCCTTTCGTTTGGGAGCTATTGCTGGACGTTTGGCATGTTGGCCGGAGAGTGCTTCTCGGGCCGCGAACTGCAACCCCACAGGTACCTCCAATGTTCCCCGCCCAGCGAAAGCCCCCAGACCCAAATTGAGAGAGGCTGCTTGTGGGCCCCCTGGGGGGCTTTCAGGCCAGCTAGGTCTTTGGCTGCTGGCCCCTTTCGTTTGGGAGCTATTGCTGGACGTTTGGCATGTTGGCCGGAGAGTGTTTTTCGGGGTGCGAACTGCAACCTTGCAGGTACCTCCAAGGTTCCCCGCCCAGCGAAAGCCCCCAGACCCAAATTGAGAGGGGCTGCTTGTGGGCCCCCTGGGGGGCTTTCAGGCCAGGTAGGTCTTTGGCTGTTGGCCCCTTTCGTTTGGGAGCTATTGCTGGACGTTTGGCATGTTGGCCGGAGAGTGCTTCTCGGGCCGCCAACTGCAACCTTGCAGGTACCTCCAAGGTTCCCCGCCCAGAGAAAGCCCCCAGACCCAAATTGAGAGGGGCTGCTTGTGGGCCCCCTGGGGGGCTTTCAGGCCAGCTAGGTCTTTGGCTGCTGGCCCCTTTCGTTTGGGAGCTATTGCTGGACGTTTGGCATGTTGGCCGGAGAGTGCTTCTCGGGCCGCGAACTTCAACCTTGCAGGTACCTCCAAGGTTCCCCGCCCAGCGAAAGCCCCCAGACCCAAATTGAGAGGGGTTGCTTGTGGGCCCCCTGGGGGGCTTTCAGGCCAGCTAGGTCTTTGGCTGCTGGCCCCTTTCGTTTGGGAGCTATTGCTGGACGTTTGGCATGTTGGCCGGAGAGTGCTTCTCGGGCCGCCAACTGCAACCTTGCAGGTACCTCCAAGGTTCCCCGCCCAGAGAAAGCCCCCAGACCCAAATTGAGAGGGGCTGCTTGTGGGCCCCCTGCGGGGCTTTCAGGCCAGCTAGGTCTTTGGCTGCTGGCCCCTTTCGTTTGGGAGCTATTGCTGGACGTTTGGCATGTTGGCCGGAGAGTGCTTTTCGGTCTGCGAACTGCAACCTTGCAGGTACCTCCAAGGTTCCCCGCCCAGCGAAAGCCCCCAGACCCAAATTGAGAGGGGCTGCTTGTGGGCCCCCTGGGGGGCTTTCAGGCCAGCTAGGTCTTTGGCTGCTGGCCCCTTTCGTTTGGGAGCTATTGCTGGACGTTTGGCATGTTGGCCGGAGAGTGCTTCTCGGGCCGCCAACTGCAACCTTGCAGGTACCTCCAAGGTTCCCCGCCCAGAGAAAGCCCCCAGACCCAAATTGAGAGGGGCTGCTTGTGGGCCCCCTGGGGGGCTTTCAGGCCAGCTAGGTCTTTGGCTGCTGGCCCCTTTCGTTTGGGAGCTATTGCTGGACGTTTGGCATGTTGGCCGGAGAGTGCTTCTCGGGCCGCCAACTGCAACCCCACAGGTACCTCCAAGGTTCCCCGCCCAGCGAAAGCCCCCAGACCCAAATTGAGAGGGGCTGCTTGTGGGCCCCCTGGGGGGCTTTCAGGCCAGCTAGGTCTTTGGCTGCTGGCCCCTTTCGTTTGGGAGCTATTGCTGGACGTTTGGCATGTTGGCCGGAGAGTGCTTCTCGGGCCGCCAACTGCAACCTTGCAGGTACCTCCAAGGTTCCCCGCCCAGCGAAAGCCCCCAGACCCAAATTGAGAGGGGCTGCTTGTGGGCCCCCTGGGGGGCTTTCAGGCCAGCTAGGTCTTTGGCTGCTGGCCCCTTTCGTTTGGGAGCTATTGCTGGACGTTTGGCATGTTGGCCGGAGAGTGCTTCTCGGGCCGCCAACTGCAACCTTGCAGGTACCTCCAAGGTTCCCCGCCCAGCGAAAGCCCCCAGACCCAAATTGAGAGGGGCTGCTTGTGGGACCCCTGGGGGGCTTTCAGGCCAGCTAGGTCTTTGGCTGCTGGCCCCTTTCGTTTGGGAGCTATTGCTGGACGTTTGGCATGTTGGCCGGAGAGTGCTTCTCGGGCCGCCAACTGCAACCTTGCAGGTACCTCCAAGGTTCCCCGCCCAGCGAAAGCCCCCAGACCCAAATTGAGAGGGGCTGCTTGTGGGCCCCCTGCGGGGCTTTCAGGCCAGCTAGGTCTTTGGCTGCTGGCCCCTTTCGTTTGGGAGCTATTGCTGGACGTTTGGCATGTTGGCCGGAGAGTGCTTCTCGGGCCGCCAACTGCAACCTTGCAGGTACCTCCAAGGTTCCCCGCCCAGCGAAAGCCCCCAGACCCAAATTGAGAGGGGCTGCTTGTGGGCCCCCTGGGGGGCTTTCAGGCCAGCTAGGTCTTTGGCTGCTGGCCCCTTTCGTTTGGGAGCTATTGCTGGACGTTTGGCATGTTGGCCGGAGAGTGCTTCTCGGGCCGCGAACTGCAACCCCACAGGTACCTCCAAGGTTCCCCGCCCAGAGAAAGCCCCCAGACCCAAATTGAGAGGGGCTGCTTGTGGGCCCCTTGGGGGGCTTTCAGGCCAGCTAGGTCTTTGGCTGCTGGCCCCTTTCGTTTGGGAGCTATTGCTGGACGTTTGGCATGTTGGCCGGAGAGTGCTTCTCGGGCCGCCAACTGCAACCTTGCAGGTACCTCCAAGGTTCCCCGCCCAGAGAAAGCCCCCAGACCCAAATTGAGAGGGGCTGCTTGTGGGCCCCCTGGGGGGCTTTCAGGCCAGCTAGGTCTTTGGCTGCTGGCCCCTTTCGTTTGGGAGCTATTGCTGGACGTTTGGCATGTTGGCCGGAGAGTGCTTCTCGGGCCGCCAACTGCAACCTTGCAGGTACCTCCAAGGTTCCCCGCCCAGCGAAAGCCCCCAGACCCAAATTGAGAGGGGCTGCTTGTGGGCCCCCTGGGGGGCTTTCAGGCCAGCTAGGTCTTTGGCTGCTGGCCCCTTTCGTTTGGGAGCTATTGCTGGACGTTTGGCATGTTGGCCGGAGAGTGCTTCTCGGGCCGCGAACTGCAACCCCACAGGTACCTCCAAGGTTCCCCGCCCAGCGAAAGCCCCCAGACCCAAATTGAGAGGGGCTGCTTGTGGGCCCCTTGGGGGGCTTTCAGGCCAGCTAGGTCTTTGGCTGCTGGCCCCTTTCGTTTGGGAGCTATTGCTGGACGTTTGGCATGTTGGCCGGAGAGTGCTTCTCGGGCCGCCAACTGCAACCTTGCAGGTACCTCCAAGGTTCCCCGCCCAGCGAAAGCCCCCAGATCCAAATGGAGAGGGGCTGCTTGTGGGCCCCCTGGGGGGCTTTCAGGCCAGCTAGGTCTTTGGCTGCTGGCCCCTTTCGTTTGGGAGCTATTGCTGGACGTTTGGCATGTTGGCCGGAGAGTGCTTCTCGGGCCGTCAACTGCAACCTTGCAGGTACCTCCAAGGTTCCCCGCCCAGCGAAAGCCCCCAGACCCAAATTGAGAGGGGCTGCTTGTGGGCCCCCTGGGGGGCTTTCAGGCCAGCTAGGTCTTTGGCTGCTGGCCCCTTTCGTTTGGGAGCTATTGCTGGACGTTTGGCATGTTGGCCGGAGAGTGCTTTTCGGGCTGCGAACTTCAACCTTGCAGGTACCTCCAAGGTTCCCCGCCCAGCGAAAGCCCCCAGACCCAAATTGAGAGGGGCTGCTTGTGGGCCCCCTGGGGGGCTTTCAGGCCAGCTAGGTCTTTGGCTGCTGGCCCCTTTCGTTTGGGAGCTATTGCTGGACGTTTGGCATGTTGGCCGGAGAGTGCTTCTTGGGCCGTCAACCGCAACCTTGCAGGTACCTCCAAGGTTCCCCGCCCAGAGAAAGCCCCCAGACCCAAATTGAGAGGGGCTGCTTGTGGGCCCCCTGGGGGGCTTTCAGGCCAGCTAGGTCTTTGGCTGCTGGCCCCTTTCGTTTGGGAGCTATTGCTGGACGTTTGGCATGTTGGCCGGAGAGTGCTTCTCGGGCCGCGAACTTCAACCTTGCAGGTACCTCCAAGGTTCCCCGCCCAGCGAAAGCCCCCAGACCCAAATTGAGAGGGGCTGCTTGTGGGCCCCCTTGGGGGCTTTCAGGCCAGCTAGGTCTTTGGCTGCTGGCCCCTTTCGTTTGGGAGCTATTGCTGGACGTTTGGCATGTTGGCCGGAGAGTGCTTCTCGGGCCGCCAACTGCAACCTTGCAGGTACCTCCAAGGTTCCCCGCCCAGCGAAAGCCCCCAGACCCAAATTGAGAGGGGCTGCTTGTGGGCCCCCTGGGGGGCTTTCAGGCCAGCTAGGTCTTTGGCTGCTGGCCCCTTTCGTTTGGGAGCTATTGCTGGACGTTTGGCATGTTGGCCGGAGAGTGCTTCTCGGGCCGCGAACTGCAACCCCACAGGTACCTCCAAGGTTCCCCGCCCAGCGAAAGCCCCCAGATCCAAATTGAGAGGGTCTGCTTGTGGGCCCCCTGGGGGGCTTTCAGGCCAGCTAGGTCTTTGGCTGCTGGCCCCTTTCGTTTGGGAGCTATTGCTGGACGTTTGGCATGTTGGCCGGAGAGTGCTTCTCGGGCCGCCAACTGCAACCTTGCAGGTACCTCCAAGGTTCCCCGCCCAGCGAAAGCCCCCAGACCCAAATTGAGAGGGGCTGCTTGTGGGCCCCCTGGGGGGCTTTCAGGCCAGCTAGGTCTTTGGCTGCTGGCCCCTTTCGTTTGGGAGCTATTGCTGGACGTTTGGCATGTTGGCCGGAGAGTGCTTCTCGGGCCGCCAACTGCAACCTTGCAGGTACCTCCAAGGTTCCCCGCCCAGAGAAAGCCCCCAGACCCAAATTGAGAGGGGCTGCTTGTGGGCCCCCTGGGGGGCTTTCAGGCCAGCTAGGTCTTTGGCTGCTGGCCCCTTTCGTTTGGGAGCTATTGCTGGACGTTTGGCATGTTGGCCGGAGAGTGCTTCTCGGGCCGCCAACTGCAACCTTGCAGGTACCTCCAAGGTTCCCCGCCCAGCGAAAGCCCCCAGACCCAAATTGAGAGGGGCTGCTTGTGGGCCCCCTGGGGGGCTTTCAGGCCAGCTAGGTCTTTGGCTGCTGGCCCCTTTCGTTTGGGAGCTATTGCTGGACGTTTGGCATGTTGGCCGGAGAGTGCTTCTCGGGCCGCCAACTGCAACCTTGCAGGTACCTCCAAGGTTCCTCTCGCAGCAAAAGCCCCCAGACCCAAATTGAGAGGGGCTGCTTGTGGGCCCCCTGGGGGGCTTTCAGGCCAGCTAGGTCTTTGGCTGCTGGCCCCTTTCGTTTGGGAGCTATTGCTGGACGTTTGGCATGTTGGCCGGAGAGTGCTTCTCGGGCCGCCAACTGCAACCCCACAGGTACCTCCAAGGTTCCCCGCCCAGCGAAAGCCCCCAGATCCAAATTGAGAGGGTCTGCTTGTGGGCCCCCTGGGGGGCTTTCAGGCCAGCTAGGTCTTTGGCTGCTGGCCCCTTTCGTTTGGGAGCTATTGCTGGACGTTTGGCATGTTGGCCGGAGAGTGCTTCTCGGGCCGCCAACTGCAACCTTGCAGGTACCTCCAAGGTTCCCCGCCCAGCGAAAGCCCCCAGACCCAAATTGAGAGGGGCTGCTTGTGGGCCCCCTGGGGGGCTTTCAGGCCAGCTAGGTCTTTGGCTGCTGGCCCCTTTCGTTTGGGAGCTATTGCTGGACGTTTGGCATGTTGGCCGGAGAGTGCTTCTCGGGCCGCCAACTGCAACCTTGCAGGTACCTCCAAGGTTCCCCGCCCAGCGAAAGCCCCCAGACCCAAATTGAGAGGGGCTGCTTGTGGGCCCCCTGGGGGGCTTTCAGGCCAGCTAGGTCTTTGGCTGCTGGCCCCTTTCGTTTGGGAGCTATTGCTGGACGTTTGGCATGTTGGCCGGAGAGTGCTTCTCGGGCCGCGAACTGCAACCCCACAGGTACCTCCAAGGTTCCCCGCCCAGCGAAAGCCCCCAGACCCAAATTGAGAGGGGCTGCTTGTGGGCCCCTTGGGGGGCTTTCAGGCCAGCTAGGTCTTTGGCTGCTGGCCCCTTTCGTTTGGGAGCTATTGCTGGACGTTTGGCATGTTGGCCGGAGAGTGCTTCTCGGGCCGCCAACTGCAACCTTGCAGGTACCTCCAAGGTTCCCCGCCCAGCGAAAGCCCCCAGATCCAAATGGAGAGGGGCTGCTTGTGGGCCCCCTGGGGGGCTTTCAGGCCAGCTAGGTCTTTGGCTGCTGGCCCCTTTCGTTTGGGAGCTATTGCTGGACGTTTGGCATGTTGGCCGGAGAGTGCTTCTCGGGCCGTCAACTGCAACCTTGCAGGTACCTCCAAGGTTCCCCGCCCAGCGAAAGCCCCCAGACCCAAATTGAGAGGGGCTGCTTGTGGGCCCCCTGGGGGGCTTTCAGGCCAGCTAGGTCTTTGGCTGCTGGCCCCTTTCGTTTGGGAGCTATTGCTGGACGTTTGGCATGTTGGCCGGAGAGTGCTTTTCGGGCTGCGAACTTCAACCTTGCAGGTACCTCCAAGGTTCCCCGCCCAGCGAAAGCCCCCAGACCCAAATTGAGAGGGGCTGCTTGTGGGCCCCCTGGGGGGCTTTCAGGCCAGCTAGGTCTTTGGCTGCTGGCCCCTTTCGTTTGGGAGCTATTGCTGGACGTTTGGCATGTTGGCCGGAGAGTGCTTCTTGGGCCGTCAACCGCAACCTTGCAGGTACCTCCAAGGTTCCCCGCCCAGAGAAAGCCCCCAGACCCAAATTGAGAGGGGCTGCTTGTGGGCCCCCTGGGGGGCTTTCAGGCCAGCTAGGTCTTTGGCTGCTGGCCCCTTTCGTTTGGGAGCTATTGCTGGACGTTTGGCATGTTGGCCGGAGAGTGCTTCTCGGGCCGCGAACTTCAACCTTGCAGGTACCTCCAAGGTTCCCCGCCCAGCGAAAGCCCCCAGACCCAAATTGAGAGGGGCTGCTTGTGGGCCCCCTTGGGGGCTTTCAGGCCAGCTAGGTCTTTGGCTGCTGGCCCCTTTCGTTTGGGAGCTATTGCTGGACGTTTGGCATGTTGGCCGGAGAGTGCTTCTCGGGCCGCCAACTGCAACCTTGCAGGTACCTCCAAGGTTCCCCGCCCAGCGAAAGCCCCCAGACCCAAATTGAGAGGGGCTGCTTGTGGGCCCCCTGGGGGGCTTTCAGGCCAGCTAGGTCTTTGGCTGCTGGCCCCTTTCGTTTGGGAGCTATTGCTGGACGTTTGGCATGTTGGCCGGAGAGTGCTTCTCGGGCCGCGAACTGCAACCCCACAGGTACCTCCAAGGTTCCCCGCCCAGCGAAAGCCCCCAGATCCAAATTGAGAGGGTCTGCTTGTGGGCCCCCTGGGGGGCTTTCAGGCCAGCTAGGTCTTTGGCTGCTGGCCCCTTTCGTTTGGGAGCTATTGCTGGACGTTTGGCATGTTGGCCGGAGAGTGCTTCTCGGGCCGCCAACTGCAACCTTGCAGGTACCTCCAAGGTTCCCCGCCCAGCGAAAGCCCCCAGACCCAAATTGAGAGGGGCTGCTTGTGGGCCCCCTGGGGGGCTTTCAGGCCAGCTAGGTCTTTGGCTGCTGGCCCCTTTCGTTTGGGAGCTATTGCTGGACGTTTGGCATGTTGGCCGGAGAGTGCTTCTCGGGCCGCCAACTGCAACCTTGCAGGTACCTCCAAGGTTCCCCGCCCAGAGAAAGCCCCCAGACCCAAATTGAGAGGGGCTGCTTGTGGGCCCCCTGGGGGGCTTTCAGGCCAGCTAGGTCTTTGGCTGCTGGCCCCTTTCGTTTGGGAGCTATTGCTGGACGTTTGGCATGTTGGCCGGAGAGTGCTTCTCGGGCCGCCAACTGCAACCTTGCAGGTACCTCCAAGGTTCCCCGCCCAGCGAAAGCCCCCAGACCCAAATTGAGAGGGGCTGCTTGTGGGCCCCCTGGGGGGCTTTCAGGCCAGCTAGGTCTTTGGCTGCTGGCCCCTTTCGTTTGGGAGCTATTGCTGGACGTTTGGCATGTTGGCCGGAGAGTGCTTCTCGGGCCGCCAACTGCAACCTTGCAGGTACCTCCAAGGTTCCTCTCGCAGCAAAAGCCCCCAGACCCAAATTGAGAGGGGCTGCTTGTGGGCCCCCTGGGGGGCTTTCAGGCCAGCTAGGTCTTTGGCTGCTGGCCCCTTTCGTTTGGGAGCTATTGCTGGACGTTTGGCATGTTGGCCGGAGAGTGCTTCTCGGGCCGCCAACTGCAACCCCACAGGTACCTCCAAGGTTCCCCGCCCAGCGAAAGCCCCCAGATCCAAATTGAGAGGGTCTGCTTGTGGGCCCCCTGGGGGGCTTTCAGGCCAGCTAGGTCTTTGGCTGCTGGCCCCTTTCGTTTGGGAGCTATTGCTGGACGTTTGGCATGTTGGCCGGAGAGTGCTTCTCGGGCCGCCAACTGCAACCTTGCAGGTACCTCCAAGGTTCCCCGCCCAGCGAAAGCCCCCAGACCCAAATTGAGAGGGGCTGCTTGTGGGCCCCCTGGGGGGCTTTCAGGCCAGCTAGGTCTTTGGCTGCTGGCCCCTTTCGTTTGGGAGCTATTGCTGGACGTTTGGCATGTTGGCCGGAGAGTGCTTCTCGGGCCGCCAACTGCAACCTTGCAGGTACCTCCAAGGTTCCCCGCCCAGAGAAAGCCCCCAGACCCAAATTGAGAGGGGCTGCTTGTGGGCCCCCTGGGGGGCTTTCAGGCCAGCTAGGTCTTTGGCTGCTGGCCCCTTTCGTTTGGGAGCTATTGCTGGACGTTTGGCATGTTGGCCGGAGAGTGCTTTTCGGGCTGCGAACTGCAACCTTGCAGGTACCTCCAAGGTTCCCCGCCCAGCGAAAGCCCCCAGACCCAAATTGAGAGGGGCTGCTTGTGGGCCCCCTGGGGGGCTTTCAGGCCAGCTAGGTCTTTGGCTGCTGGCCCCTTTCGTTTGGGAGCTATTGCTGGACGTTTGGCATGTTGGCCGGAGAGTGCTTCTCGGGCCGCCAACTGCAACCTTGCAGGTACCTCCAAGGTTCCTCTCGCAGCAAAAGCCCCCAGACCCAAATTGAGAGGGGCTGCTTGTGGGCCCCCTGGGGGGCTTTCAGGCCAGCTAGGTCTTTGGCTGCTGGCCCCTTTCGTTTGGGAGCTATTGCTGGACGTTTGGCATGTTGGCCGGAGAGTGCTTCTCGGGCCGCCAACTGCAACCTTGCAGGTACCTCCAAGGTTCCCCGCCCAGCGAAAGCCCCCAGACCCAAATTGAGAGGGGCTGCTTGTGGGCCCCCTGGGGGGCTTTCAGGCCAGCTAGGTCTTTGGCTGCTGGCCCCTTTCGTTTGGGAGCTATTGCTGGACGTTTGGCATGTTGGCCGGAGAGTGCTTTTCGGTCTGCGAACTGCAACCCCACAGGTACCTCCAAGGTTCCCCGCCCAGCGAAAGCCCCCAGACCCAAATTGAGAGGGGCTGCTTGTGGGCCCCCTGGGGGGCTTTCAGGCCAGCTAGGTCTTTGGCTGCTGGCCCCTTTCGTTTGGGAGCTATTGCTGGACGTTTGGCATGTTGGCCGGAGAGTGCTTCTCGGGCCGCCAACTGCAACCTTGCAGGTACCTCCAAGGTTCCTCTCGCAGCAAAAGCCCCCAGACCCAAATTGAGAGGGGCTGCTTGTGGGCCCCCTGGGGGGCTTTCAGGCCAGCTAGGTCTTTGGCTGCTGGCCCCTTTCGTTTGGGAGCTATTGCTGGACGTTTGGCATGTTGGCCGGAGAGTGCTTCTCGGGCCGCCAACTGCAACCTTGCAGGTACCTCCAAGGTTCCCCGCCCAGCGAAAGCCCCCAGACCCAAATTGAGAGGGGCTGCTTGTGGGCCCCCTGGGGGGCTTTCAGGCCAGCTAGGTCTTTGGCTGCTGGCCCCTTTCGTTTGGGAGCTATTGCTGGACGTTTGGCATGTTGGCCGGAGAGTGCTTTTCGGTCTGCGAACTGCAACCCCACAGGTACCTCCAAGGTTCCCCGCCCAGCGAAAGCCCCCAGACCCAAATTGAGAGGGGCTGCTTGTGGGCCCCCTGGGGGGCTTTCAGGCCAGCTAGGTCTTTGGCTGCTGGCCCCTTTCGTTTGGGAGCTATTGCTGGACGTTTGGCATGTTGGCCGGAGAGTGCTTCTCGGGCCGCCAACTGCAACCTTGCAGGTACCTCCAAGGTTCCCCTCGCAGCAAAAGCCCCCAGACCCAAATTGAGAGGGGCTGCTTGTGGGCCCCCTGGGGGGCTTTCAGGCCAGCTAGGTCTTTGGCTGCTGGCCCCTTTCGTTTGGGAGCTATTGCTGGACGTTTGGCATGTTGGCCGGAGAGTGCTTTTCGGTCTGCGAACTGCAACCCCACAGGTACCTCCAAGGTTCCCCGCCCAGCGAAAGCCCCCAGACCCAAATTGAGAGGGGCTGCTTGTGGGCCCCCTGGGGGGCTTTCAGGCCAGCTAGGTCTTTGGCTGCTGGCCCCTTTCGTTTGGGAGCTATTGCTGGACGTTTGGCATGTTGGCCGGAGAGTGCTTCTCGGGCCGCCAACTGCAACCTTGCAGGTACCTCCAAGGTTCCCCGCCCAGAGAAAGCCCCCAGACCCAAATTGAGAGGGGCTGCTTGTGGGCCCCCTGGGGGGCTTTCAGGCCAGCTAGGTCTTTGGCTGCTGGCCCCTTTCGTTTGGGAGCTATTGCTGGACGTTTGGCATGTTGGCCGGAGAGTGCTTCTCGGGCCGCCAACTGCAACCTTGCAGGTACCTCCAAGGTTCCCCGCCCAGCGAAAGCCCCCAGACCCAAATTGAGAGGGGCTGCTTGTGGGCCCCCTGGGGGGCTTTCAGGCCAGCTAGGTCTTTGGCTGCTGGCCCCTTTCGTTTGGGAGCTATTGCTGGACGTTTGGCATGTTGGCCGGAGAGTGCTTCTCGGGCCGCCAACTGCAACCTTGCAGGTACCTCCAAGGTTCCCCGCCCAGAGAAAGCCCCCAGACCCAAATTGAGAGGGGCTGCTTGTGGGCCCCCTGGGGGGCTTTCAGGCCAGCTAGGTCTTTGGCTGCTGGCCCCTTTCGTTTGGGAGCTATTGCTGGACGTTTGGCATGTTGGCCGGAGAGTGCTTCTCGGGCCGCCAACTGCAACCTTGCAGGTACCTCCAAGGTTCCCCGCCCAGAGAAAGCCCCCAGACCCAAATTGAGAGGGGCTGCTTGTGGGCCCCCTGGGGGGCTTTCAGGCCAGCTAGGTCTTTGGCTGCTGGCCCCTTTCGTTTGGGAGCTATTGCTGGACGTTTGGCATGTTGGCCGGAGAGTGCTTCTCGGGCCGCCAACTGCAACCTTGCAGGTACCTCCAAGGTTCCCCGCCCAGCGAAAGCCCCCAGACCCAAATTGAGAGGGGCTGCTTGTGGGCCCCCTGGGGGGCTTTCAGGCCAGCTAGGTCTTTGGCTGCTGGCCCCTTTCGTTTGGGAGCTATTGCTGGACGTTTGGCATGTTGGCCGGAGAGTGCTTCTCGGGCCGCCAACTGCAACCTTGCAGGTACCTCCAAGGTTCCCCGCCCAGCGAAAGCCCCCAGACCCAAATTGAGAGGGGCTGCTTGTGGGCCCCCTGGGGGGCTTTCAGGCCAGCTAGGTCTTTGGCTGCTGGCCCCTTTCGTTTGGGAGCTATTGCTGGACGTTTGGCATGTTGGCCGGAGAGTGCTTCTCGGGCCGCCAACTGCAACCTTGATGGTACCTCCAAGGTTCCCCGCCCAGTGAAAGCCCCCAGACCCAAATTGAGAGGGGCTGCTTGTGGGCCCCCTGGGGGGCTTTCAGGCCAGCTAGGTCTTTGGCTGCTGGCCCCTTTCGTTTTGGAGCTATTGCTGGACGTTTGGCATGTTGGCCGGAGAGTGCTTCTCGGGCCGCCAACTGCAACCTTGCAGGTACCTCCAAGGTTCCCCGCCCAGCGAAAGCCCCCAGACCCAAATTGAGAGGGGCTGCTTGTGGGCCCCCTGGGGGGCTTTCAGGCCAGCTAGGTCTTTGGCTGCTGGCCCCTTTCGTTTGGGAGCTATTGCTGGACGTTTGGCATGTTGGCCGGAGAGTGCTTCTCGGGCCGCCAACTGCAACCTTGCAGGTACCTCCAAGGTTCCCCGCCCAGAGAAAGCCCCCAGACCCAAATTGAGAGGGGCTGCTTGTGGGCCCCCTGGGGGGCTTTCAGGCCAGCTAGGTCTTTGGCTGCTGGCCCCTTTCGTTTGGGAGCTATTGCTGGACGTTTGGCATGTTGGCCGGAGAGTGCTTCTCGGGCCGCGAACTTCAACCTTGCAGGTACCTCCAAGGTTCCCCGCCCAGCGAAAGCCCCCAGACCCAAATTGAGAGGGGCTGCTTGTGGGCCCCCTGGGGGGCTTTCAGGCCAGCTAGGTCTTTGGCTGCTGGCCCCTTTCGTTTGGGAGCTATTGCTGGACGTTTGGCATGTTGGCCGGAGAGTGCTTCTCGGGCCGCCAACTGCAACCTTGCAGGTACCTCCAAGGTTCCCCGCCCAGCGAAAGCCCCCAGACCCAAATTGAGAGGGGCTGCTTGTGGGCCCCCTGGGGGGCTTTCAGGCCAGCTAGGTCTTTGGCTGCTGGCCCCTTTCGTTTGGAAGCTATTGCTGGACGTTTGGCATGTTGGCCGGAGAGTGCTTCTCGGGCCGTCAACTGCAACCTTGCAGGTACCTCCAAGGTTCCCCGCCCAGCGAAAGCCCCCAGACCCAAATTGAGAGGGGCTGCTTGTGGGCCCCCTGGGGGGCTTTCAGGCCAGCTAGGTCTTTGGCTGCTGGCCCCTTTCATTTGGGAGCTATTGCTGGACGTTTGGCATGTTGGCCTGAGAGTGCTTTTCGGGCTGCGAACTGCAACCTTGCAGGTACCTCCAAGGTTCCCCGCCCAGAGAAAGCCCCCAGACCCAAATTGAGAGGGGCTGCTTGTGGGCCCCCTGGGGGGCTTTCAGGCCAGCTAGGTCTTTGGCTGCTGGCCCTTTTCGTTTGGGAGCTATTGCTGGACGTTTGGCATGTTGGCCGGAGAGTGCTTCTCGGGCCGCTAACTGCAACCTTGCAGGTACCTCCAAGGTTCCCCGCCCAGCGAAAGCCCCCAGACCCAAATTGAGAGGGGCTGCTTGTGGGCCCCCTGGGGGGCTTTCAGGCCAGCTAGGTCTTTGGCTGCTGGCCCCTTTCGTTTGGGAGCTATTGCTGGACGTTTGGCATGTTGGCCGGAGAGTGCTTCTCGGGCCGCCAACTGCAACCTTGCAGGTACCTCCAAGGTTCCCCGCCCAGCGAAAGCCCCCAGACCCAAATTGAGAGGGGCTGCTTGTGGGCCCCCTGGGGGGCTTTCAGGCCAGCTAGGTCTTTGGCTGCTGGCCCCTTTCGTTTGGGAGCTATTGCTGGACGTTTGGCATGTTGGCCGGAGAGTGCTTTTCGGGCTGCGAACTGCAACCTTGCAGGTACCTCCAATGTTCCCCGCCCAGCGAAAGCCCCCAGACCCAAATTGAGAGAGGCTGCTTGTGGGCCCCCTGGGGGGCTTTCAGGCCAGCTAGGTCTTTGGCTGCTGGCCCCTTTCGTTTGGGAGCTATTGCTGGACGTTTGGCATGTTGGCCGGAGAGTGTTTTTCGGGGTGCGAACTGCAACCTTGCAGGTACCTCCAAGGTTCCCCGCCCAGCGAAAGCCCCCAGACCCAAATTGAGAGGGGCTGCTTGTGGGCCCCCTGGGGGGCTTTCAGGCCAGCTAGGTCTTTGGCTGTTGGCCCCTTTCGTTTGGGAGCTATTGCTGGACGTTTGGCATGTTGGCCGGAGAGTGCTTCTCGGGCCGCCAACTGCAACCTTGCAGGTACCTCCAAGGTTCCCCGCCCAGAGAAAGCCCCCAGACCCAAATTGAGAGGGGCTGCTTGTGGGCCCCCTGGGGGGCTTTCAGGCCAGCTAGGTCTTTGGCTGCTGGCCCCTTTCGTTTGGGAGCTATTGCTGGACGTTTGGCATGTTGGCCGGAGAGTGCTTCTCGGGCCGCCAACTGCAACCTTGCAGGTACCTCCAAGGTTCCCCGCCCAGCGAAAGCCCCCAGACCCAAATTGAGAGGGGTTGCTTGTGGGCCCCCTGGGGGGCTTTCAGGCCAGCTAGGTCTTTGGCTGCTGGCCCCTTTCGTTTGGGAGCTATTGCTGGACGTTTGGCATGTTGGCCGGAGAGTGCTTCTCGGGCCGCCAACTGCAACCTTGCAGGTACCTCCAAGGTTCCCCGCCCAGAGAAAGCCCCCAGACCCAAATTGAGAGGGGCTGCTTGTGGGCCCCCTGCGGGGCTTTCAGGCCAGCTAGGTCTTTGGCTGCTGGCCCCTTTCGTTTGGGAGCTATTGCTGGACGTTTGGCATGTTGGCCGGAGAGTGCTTTTCGGTCTGCGAACTGCAACCTTGCAGGTACCTCCAAGGTTCCCCGCCCAGCGAAAGCCCCCAGACCCAAATTGAGAGGGGCTGCTTGTGGGCCCCCTGGGGGGCTTTCAGGCCAGCTAGGTCTTTGGCTGCTGGCCCCTTTCGTTTGGGAGCTATTGCTGGACGTTTGGCATGTTGGCCGGAGAGTGCTTCTCGGGCCGCCAACTGCAACCTTGCAGGTACCTCCAAGGTTCCCCGCCCAGAGAAAGCCCCCAGACCCAAATTGAGAGGGGCTGCTTGTGGGCCCCCTGGGGGGCTTTCAGGCCAGCTAGGTCTTTGGCTGCTGGCCCCTTTCGTTTGGGAGCTATTGCTGGACGTTTGGCATGTTGGCCGGAGAGTGCTTCTCGGGCCGCCAACTGCAACCCCACAGGTACCTCCAAGGTTCCCCGCCCAGCGAAAGCCCCCAGACCCAAATTGAGAGGGGCTGCTTGTGGGCCCCCTGGGGGGCTTTCAGGCCAGCTAGGTCTTTGGCTGCTGGCCCCTTTCGTTTGGGAGCTATTGCTGGACGTTTGGCATGTTGGCCGGAGAGTGCTTCTCGGGCCGCCAACTGCAACCTTGCAGGTACCTCCAAGGTTCCCCGCCCAGCGCAAGCTCCCAGACCCAAATTGAGAGGGGCTGCTTGTGGGCCCCCTGGGGGGCTTTCAGGCCAGCTAGGTCTTTGGCTGCTGGCCCCTTTCGTTTGGGAGCTATTGCTGGACGTTTGGCATGTTGGCCGGAGAGTGCTTCTCGGGCCGCCAACTGCAACCTTGCAGGTACCTCCAAGGTTCCCCGCCCAGCGAAAGCCCCCAGACCCAAATTGAGAGGGGCTGCTTGTGGGCCCCCTGGGGGGCTTTCAGGCCAGCTAGGTCTTTGGCTGCTGGCCCCTTTCGTTTGGGAGCTATTGCTGGACGTTTGGCATGTTGGCCGGAGAGTGCTTCTCGGGCCGCCAACTGCAACCTTGCAGGTACCTCCAAGGTTCCCCGCCCAGCGAAAGCCCCCAGACCCAAATTGAGAGGGGCTGATTGTGGGACCCCTGGGGGGCTTTCAGGCCAGCTAGGTCTTTGGCTGCTGGCCCCTTTCGTTTGGGAGCTATTGCTGGACGTTTGGCATGTTGGCCGGAGAGTGCTTCTCGGGCCGCCAACTGCAACCTTGCAGGTACCTCCAAGGTTCCCCGCCCAGCGAAAGCCCCCAGACCCAAATTGAGAGGGGCTGCTTGTGGGCCCCCTGGGGGGCTTTCAGGCCAGCTAGGTCTTTGGCTGCTGGCCCCTTTCGTTTGGGAGCTATTGCTGGACGTTTGGCATGTTGGCCGGAGAGTGCTTCTCGGGCCGCCAACTGCAACCTTGCAGGTACCTCCAAGGTTCCCCGCCCAGCGAAAGCCCCCAGACCCAAATTGAGAGGGGCTGCTTGTGGGCCCCCTGGGGGGCTTTCAGGCCAGCTAGGTCTTTGGCTGCTGGCCCCTTTCGTTTGGGAGCTATTGCTGGACGTTTGGCATGTTGGCCGGAGAGTGCTTCTCGGGCCGCGAACTGCAACCCCACAGGTACCTCCAAGGTTCCCCGCCCAGCGAAAGCCCCCAGACCCAAATTGAGAGGGGCTGCTTGTGGGCCCCCTGGGGGGCTTTCAGGCCAGCTAGGTCTTTGGCTGCTGGCCCCTTTCGTTTGGGAGCTATTGCTGGACGTTTGGCATGTTGGCCGGAGAGTGCTTCTCGGTCCGCGAACTGCAACCCCACAGGTACCTCCAAGGTTCCCCGCCCAGAGAAAGCCCCCAGACCCAAATTGAGAGGGGCTGCTTGTGGGCCCCTTGGGGGGCTTTCAGGCCAGCTAGGTCTTTGGCTGCTGGCCCCTTTCGTTTGGGAGCTATTGCTGGACGTTTGGCATGTTGGCCGGAGAGTGCTTATCGGGCCGCCAACTGCAACCTTGCAGGTACCTCCAAGGTTCCCCGCCCAGAGAAAGCCCCCAGACCCAAATTGAGAGGGGCTGCTTGTGGGCCCCCTGGGGGGCTTTCAGGCCAGCTAGGTCTTTGGCTGCTGGCCCCTTTCGTTTGGGAGCTATTGCTGGACGTTTGGCATGTTGGCCGGAGAGTGCTTCTCGGGCCGCCAACTGCAACCTTGCAGGTACCTCCAAGGTTCCCCGCCCAGCGAAAGCCCCCAGACCCAAATTGAGAGGGGCTGCTTGTGGGCCCCCTGCGGGGCTTTCAGGCCAGCTAGGTCTTTGGCTGCTGGCCCCTTTCGTTTGGGAGCTATTGCTGGACGTTTGGCATGTTGGCCGGAGAGTGCTTCTCGGGCCGCGAACTGCAACCCCACAGGTACCTCCAAGGTTCCCCGCCCAGCGAAAGCCCCCAGACCCAAATTGAGAGGGGCTGCTTGTGGGCCCCTTGGGGGGCTTTCAGGCCAGCTAGGTCTTTGGCTGCTGGCCCCTTTCGTTTGGGAGCTATTGCTGGACGTTTGGCATGTTGGCCGGAGAGTGCTTCTCGGGCCGCCAACTGCAACCTTGCAGGTACCTCCAAGGTTCCCCGCCCAGCGAAAGCCCCCAGACCCAAATGGAGAGGGGCTGCTTGTGGGCCCCCTGGGGGGCTTTCAGGCCAGCTAGGTCTTTGGCTGCTGGCCCCTTTCGTTTGGGAGCTATTGCTGGACGTTTGGCATGTTGGCCGGAGAGTGCTTCTCGGGCCGCCAACTGCAACCTTGCAGGTACCTCCAAGGTTCCCCGCCCAGCGAAAGCCCCCAGACCCAAATTGAGAGGGGCTGCTTGTGGGCCCCCTGGGGGGCTTTCAGGCCAGCTAGGTCTTTGGCTGCTGGCCCCTTTCGTTTGGGAGCTATTGCTGGACGTTTGGCATGTTGGCCGGAGAGTGCTTTTCGGGCTGCGAACTTCAACCTTGCAGGTACCTCCAAGGTTCCCCGCCCAGAGAAAGCCCCCAGACCCAAATTGAGAGGGGCTGCTTGTGGGCCCCCTGGGGGGCTTTCAGGCCAGCTAGGTCTTTGGCTGCTGGCCCCTTTCGTTTGGGAGCTATTGCTGGACGTTTGGCATGTTGGCCGGAGAGTGCTTCTTGGGCCGTCAACCGCAACCTTGCAGGTACCTCCAAGGTTCCCCGCCCAGCGAAAGCCCCCAGACCCAAATTGAGAGGGGCTGCTTGTGGGCCCCCTGGGGGGCTTTCAGGCCAGCTAGGTCTTTGGCTGCTGGCCCCTTTCGTTTGGGAGCTATTGCTGGACGTTTGGCATGTTGGCCGGAGAGTGCTTCTCGGGCCGCGAACTTCAACCTTGCAGGTACCTCCAAGGTTCCCCGCCCAGCGAAAGCCCCCAGACCCAAATTGAGAGGGGCTGCTTGTGGGCCCCCTTGGGGGCTTTCAGGCCAGCTAGGTCTTTGGCTGCTGGCCCCTTTCGTTTGGGAGCTATTGCTGGACGTTTGGCATGTTGGCCGGAGAGTGCTTCTCGGGCCGCCAACTGCAACCTTGCAGGTACCTCCAAGGTTCCCCGCCCAGCGAAAGCCCCCAGACCCAAATTGAGAGGGGCTGCTTGTGGGCCCCCTGGGGGGCTTTCAGGCCAGCTAGGTCTTTGGCTGCTGGCCCCTTTCGTTTGGGAGCTATTGCTGGACGTTTGGCATGTTGGCCGGAGAGTGCTTCTCGGGCCGCGAACTGCAACCCCACAGGTACCTCCAAGGTTCCCCGCCCAGCGAAAGCCCCCAGATCCAAATTGAGAGGGTCTGCTTGTGGGCCCCCTGGGGGGCTTTCAGGCCAGCTAGGTCTTTGGCTGCTGGCCCCTTTCGTTTGGGAGCTATTGCTGGACGTTTGGCATGTTGGCCGGAGAGTGCTTCTCGGGCCGCCAACTGCAACCTTGCAGGTACCTCCAAGGTTCCCCGCCCAGCGAAAGCCCCCAGACCCAAATTGAGAGGGGCTGCTTGTGGGCCCCCTGGGGGGCTTTCAGGCCAGCTAGGTCTTTGGCTGCTGGCCCCTTTCGTTTGGGAGCTATTGCTGGACGTTTGGCATGTTGGCCGGAGAGTGCTTCTCGGGCCGCCAACTGCAACCTTGCAGGTACCTCCAAGGTTCCCCGCCCAGAGAAAGCCCCCAGACCCAAATTGAGAGGGGCTGCTTGTGGGCCCCCTGGGGGGCTTTCAGGCCAGCTAGGTCTTTGGCTGCTGGCCCCTTTCGTTTGGGAGCTATTGCTGGACGTTTGGCATGTTGGCCGGAGAGTGCTTCTCGGGCCGCCAACTGCAACCTTGCAGGTACCTCCAAGGTTCCTCTCGCAGCAAAAGCCCCCAGACCCAAATTGAGAGGGGCTGCTTGTGGGCCCCCTGGGGGGCTTTCAGGCCAGCTAGGTCTTTGGCTGCTGGCCCCTTTCGTTTGGGAGCTATTGCTGGACGTTTGGCATGTTGGCCGGAGAGTGCTTCTCGGGCCGCCAACTGCAACCTTGCAGGTACCTCCAAGGTTCCCCGCCCAGCGAAAGCCGCCAGACCCAAATTGAGAGGGGCTGCTTGTGGGCCCCCTGGGGGGCTTTCAGGCCAGCTAGGTCTTTGGCTGCTGGCCCCTTTCGTTTGGGAGCTATTGCTGGACGTTTGGCATGTTGGCCGGAGAGTGCTTCTTGGGCCGTCAACCGCAACCTTGCAGGTACCTCCAAGGTTCCCCGCCCAGCGAAAGCCCCCAGACCCAAATTGAGAGGGGCTGCTTGTGGGCCCCCTGGGGGGCTTTCAGGCCAGCTAGGTCTTTGGCTGCTGGCCCCTTTCGTTTGGGAGCTATTGCTGGACGTTTGGCATGTTGGCCGGAGAGTGCTTCTCGGGCCGCGAACTTCAACCTTGCAGGTACCTCCAAGGTTCCCCGCCCAGCGAAAGCCCCCAGACCCAAATTGAGAGGGGCTGCTTGTGGGCCCCCTTGGGGGCTTTCAGGCCAGCTAGGTCTTTGGCTGCTGGCCCCTTTCGTTTGGGAGCTATTGCTGGACGTTTGGCATGTTGGCCGGAGAGTGCTTCTCGGGCCGCCAACTGCAACCTTGCAGGTACCTCCAAGGTTCCCCGCCCAGCGAAAGCCCCCAGACCCAAATTGAGAGGGGCTGCTTGTGGGCCCCCTGGGGGGCTTTCAGGCCAGCTAGGTCTTTGGCTGCTGGCCCCTTTCGTTTGGGAGCTATTGCTGGACGTTTGGCATGTTGGCCGGAGAGTGCTTCTCGGGCCGCGAACTGCAACCCCACAGGTACCTCCAAGGTTCCCCGCCCAGCGAAAGCCCCCAGATCCAAATTGAGAGGGTCTGCTTGTGGGCCCCCTGGGGGGCTTTCAGGCCAGCTAGGTCTTTGGCTGCTGGCCCCTTTCGTTTGGGAGCTATTGCTGGACGTTTGGCATGTTGGCCGGAGAGTGCTTCTCGGGCCGCCAACTGCAACCTTGCAGGTACCTCCAAGGTTCCCCGCCCAGCGAAAGCCCCCAGACCCAAATTGAGAGGGGCTGCTTGTGGGCCCCCTGGGGGGCTTTCAGGCCAGCTAGGTCTTTGGCTGCTGGCCCCTTTCGTTTGGGAGCTATTGCTGGACGTTTGGCATGTTGGCCGGAGAGTGCTTCTCGGGCCGCCAACTGCAACCTTGCAGGTACCTCCAAGGTTCCCCGCCCAGAGAAAGCCCCCAGACCCAAATTGAGAGGGGCTGCTTGTGGGCCCCCTGGGGGGCTTTCAGGCCAGCTAGGTCTTTGGCTGCTGGCCCCTTTCGTTTGGGAGCTATTGCTGGACGTTTGGCATGTTGGCCGGAGAGTGCTTCTCGGGCCGCCAACTGCAACCTTGCAGGTACCTCCAAGGTTCCTCTCGCAGCAAAAGCCCCCAGACCCAAATTGAGAGGGGCTGCTTGTGGGCCCCCTGGGGGGCTTTCAGGCCAGCTAGGTCTTTGGCTGCTGGCCCCTTTCGTTTGGGAGCTATTGCTGGACGTTTGGCATGTTGGCCGGAGAGTGCTTCTCGGGCCGCCAACTGCAACCTTGCAGGTACCTCCAAGGTTCCCCGCCCAGCGAAAGCCGCCAGACCCAAATTGAGAGGGGCTGCTTGTGGGCCCCCTGGGGGGCTTTCAGGCCAGCTAGGTCTTTGGCTGCTGGCCCCTTTCGTTTGGGAGCTATTGCTGGACGTTTGGCATGTTGGCCGGAGAGTGCTTTTCGGTCTGCGAACTGCAACCCCACAGGTACCTCCAAGGTTCCCCGCCCAGCGAAAGCCCCCAGACCCAAATTGAGAGGGGCTGCTTGTGGGCCCCCTGGGGGGCTTTCAGGCCAGCTAGGTCTTTGGCTGCTGGCCCCTTTCGTTTGGGAGCTATTGCTGGACGTTTGGCATGTTGGCCGGAGAGTGCTTCTCGGGCCGCCAACTGCAACCTTGCAGGTACCTCCAAGGTTCCCCTCGCAGCAAAAGCCCCCAGACCCAAATTGAGAGGGGCTGCTTGTGGGCCCCCTGGGGGGCTTTCAGGCCAGCTAGGTCTTTGGCTGCTGGCCCCTTTCGTTTGGGAGCTATTGCTGGACGTTTGGCATGTTGGCCGGAGAGTGCTTTTCGGTCTGCGAACTGCAACCCCACAGGTACCTCCAAGGTTCCCCGCCCAGCGAAAGCCCCCAGACCCAAATTGAGAGGGGCTGCTTGTGGGCCCCCTGGGGGGCTTTCAGGCCAGCTAGGTCTTTGGCTGCTGGCCCCTTTCGTTTGGGAGCTATTGCTGGACGTTTGGCATGTTGGCCGGAGAGTGCTTCTCGGGCCGCCAACTGCAACCTTGCAGGTACCTCCAAGGTTCCCCTCGCAGCAAAAGCCCCCAGACCCAAATTGAGAGGGGCTGCTTGTGGGCCCCCTGGGGGGCTTTCAGGCCAGCTAGGTCTTTGGCTGCTGGCCCCTTTCGTTTGGGAGCTATTGCTGGACGTTTGGCATGTTGGCCGGAGAGTGCTTTTCGGTCTGCGAACTGCAACCCCACAGGTACCTCCAAGGTTCCCCGCCCAGCGAAAGCCCCCAGACCCAAATTGAGAGGGGCTGCTTGTGGGCCCCCTGGGGGGCTTTCAGGCCAGCTAGGTCTTTGGCTGCTGGCCCCTTTCGTTTGGGAGCTATTGCTGGACGTTTGGCATGTTGGCCGGAGAGTGCTTCTCGGGCCGCCAACTGCAACCTTGCAGGTACCTCCAAGGTTCCCCGCCCAGAGAAAGCCCCCAGACCCAAATTGAGAGGGGCTGCTTGTGGGCCCCCTGGGGGGCTTTCAGGCCAGCTAGGTCTTTGGCTGCTGGCCCCTTTCGTTTGGGAGCTATTGCTGGACGTTTGGCATGTTGGCCGGAGAGTGCTTCTCGGGCCGCGAACTGCAACCTTGCAGGTACCTCCAAGGTTCCCCGCCCAGCGAAAGCCCCCAGACCCAAATTGAGAGGGGCTGCTTGTGGGCCCCCTGGGGGGCTTTCAGGCCAGCTAGGTCTTTGGCTGCTGGCCCCTTTCGTTTGGGAGCTATTGCTGGACGTTTGGCATGTTGGCCGGAGAGTGCTTCTCGGGCCGCCAACTGCAACCTTGCAGGTACCTCCAAGGTTCCCTGCCCAGCGAAAGCCCCCAGACCCAAATTGAGAGGGGCTGCTTGTGGGCCCCCTGGGGGGCTTTCAGGCCAGCTAGGTCTTTGGCTGCTGGCCCCTTTCGTTTGGGAGCTATTGCTGGACGTTTGGCATGTTGGCCGGAGAGTGCTTCTCGGGCCGCCAACTGCAACCTTGCAGGTACCTCCAAGGTTCCCCGCCCAGAGAAAGCCCCCAGACCCAAATTGAGAGGGGCTGCTTGTGGGCCCCCTGGGGGGCTTTCAGGCCAGCTAGGTCTTTGGCTGCTGGCCCCTTTCGTTTGGGAGCTATTGCTGGACGTTTGGCATGTTGGCCGGAGAGTGCTTCTCGGGCCGCCAACTGCAACCTTGCAGGTACCTCCAAGGTTCCCCGCCCAGCGAAAGCCCCCAGACCCAAATTGAGAGGGGCTGCTTGTGGGCCCCCTGGGGGGCTTTCAGGCCAGCTAGGTCTTTGGCTGCTGGCCCCTTTCGTTTGGGAGCTATTGCTGGACGTTTGGCATGTTGGCCGGAGAGTGCTTCTCGGGCCGCCAACTGCAACCTTGCAGGTACCTCCAAGGTTCCCCGCCCAGCGAAAGCCCCCAGACCCAAATTGAGAGGGGCTGCTTGTGGGCCCCCTGGGGGGCTTTCAGGCCAGCTAGGTCTTTGGCTGCTGGCCCCTTTCGTTTGGGAGCTATTGCTGGACGTTTGGCATGTTGGCCGGAGAGTGCTTCTCGGGCCGCCAACTGCAACCTTGATGGTACCTCCAAGGT
Source organism: Gallinula chloropus (assembly GCF_964237585.1). Taxonomy (NCBI): domain Eukaryota; kingdom Metazoa; phylum Chordata; class Aves; order Gruiformes; family Rallidae; genus Gallinula; species Gallinula chloropus. The sequence goes on along the minus strand of NW_028168511.1, from coordinate 17,927 downwards.
TCCCCGCCCAGTGAAAGCCCCCAGACCCAAATTGAGAGGGGCTGCTTGTGGGCCCCCTGGGGGGCTTTCAGGCCAGCTAGGTCTTTGGCTGCTGGCCCCTTTCGTTTGGGAGCTATTGCTGGACGTTTGGCATGTTGGCCGGAGAGTGCTTCTCGGGCCGCCAACTGCAACCTTGCAGGTACCTCCAAGGTTCCCCGCCCAGCGAAAGCCCCCAGACCCAAATTGAGAGGGGCTGCTTGTGGGCCCCCTGGGGGGCTTTCAGGCCAGCTAGGTCTTTGGCTGCTGGCCCCTTTCGTTTGGGAGCTATTGCTGGACGTTTGGCATGTTGGCCGGAGAGTGCTTCTCGGGCCGCCAACTGCAACCTTGCAGGTACCTCCAAGGTTCCCCGCCCAGCGAAAGCCCCCAGACCCAAATTGAGAGGGGCTGCTTGTGGGCCCCCTGGGGGGCTTTCAGGCCAGCTAGGTCTTTGGCTGCTGGCCCCTTTCGTTTGGGAGCTATTGCTGGACGTTTGGCATGTTGGCCGGAGAGTGCTTCTCGGGCCGCGAACTTCAACCTTGCAGGTACCTCCAAGGTTCCCCGCCCAGCGAAAGCCCCCAGGCCCAAATTGAGAGGGGCTGCTTGTGGGCCCCCTGGGGGGCTTTCAGGCCAGCTAGGTCTTTGGCTGCTGGCCCCTTTCGTTTGGGAGCTATTGCTGGACGTTTGGCATGTTGGCCGGAGAGTGCTTCTCGGGCCGCCAACTGCAACCTTTCGGTACCTCCAAGGTTCCCCGCCCAGCGAAAGCCCCCAGACCCAAATTGAGAGGGGCTGCTTGTGGGCCCCCTGGGGGGCTTTCAGGCCAGCTAGGTCTTTGGCTGCTGGCCCCTTTCGTTTGGGAGCTATTGCTGGACGTTTGGCATGTTGGCCGGAGAGTGCTTCTCGGGCCGCGAACTGCAACCCCACAGGTACCTCCAAGGTTCCCCGCCCAGCGAAAGCCCCCAGACCCAAATTGAGAGGGGCTGCTTGTGGGCCCCTTGGGGGGCTTTCAGGCCAGCTAGGTCTTTGGCTGCTGGCCCCTTTCGTTTGGGAGCTATTGCTGGACGTTTGGCATGTTGGCCGGAGAGTGCTTCTCGGGCCGCCAACTGCAACCTTGCAGGTACCTCCAAGGTTCCCCGCCCAGCGAAAGCCCCCAGACCCAAATGGAGAGGGGCTGCTTGTGGGCCCCCTGGGGGGCTTTCAGGCCAGCTAGGTCTTTGGCTGCTGGCCCCTTTCGTTTGGGAGCTATTGCTGGACGTTTGGCATGTTGGCCGGAGAGTGCTTCTCGGGCCGCCAACTGCAACCTTGCAGGTACCTCCAAGGTTCCCCGCCCAGCGAAAGCCGCCAGACCCAAATTGAGAGGGGCTGCTTGTGGGCCCCCTGGGGGGCTTTCAGGCCAGCTAGGTCTTTGGCTGCTGGCCCCTTTCGTTTGGGAGCTATTGCTGGACGTTTGGCATGTTGGCCGGAGAGTGCTTCTCGGGCCGCCAACTGCAACCTTGCAGGTACCTCCAAGGTTCCCCGCCCAGAGAAAGCCCCCAGACCCAAATTGAGAGGGGCTGCTTGTGGGCCCCCTGGGGGGCTTTCAGGCCAGCTAGGTCTTTGGCTGCTGGCCCCTTTCGTTTGGGAGCTATTGCTGGACGTTTGGCATGTTGGCCGGAGAGTGCTTCTCGGGCCGCCAACTGCAACCTTGCAGGTACCTCCAAGGTTCCCCGCCCAGCGAAAGCCCCCAGACCCAAATTGAGAGGGGCTGCTTGTGGGCCCCCTGGGGGGCTTTCAGGCCAGCTAGGTCTTTGGCTGCTGGCCCCTTTCGTTTGGGAGCTATTGCTGGACGTTTGGCATGTTGGCCGGAGAGTGCTTCTCGGGCCGCCAACTGCAACCTTGCAGGTACCTCCAAGGTTCCCCGCCCAGTGAAAGCCCCCAGACCCAAATTGAGAGGGGCTGCTTGTGGGCCCCCTGGGGGGCTTTCAGGCCAGCTAGGTCTTTGGCTGCTGGCCCCTTTCGTTTTGGAGCTATTGCTGGACGTTTGGCATGTTGGCCGGAGAGTGCTTCTCGGGCCGCCAACTGCAACCTTGCAGGTACCTCCAAGGTTCCCCGCCCAGCGAAAGCCCCCAGACCCAAATTGAGAGGGGCTGCTTGTGGGCCCCCTGGGGGGCTTTCAGGCCAGCTAGGTCTTTGGCTGCTGGCCCCTTTCGTTTGGGAGCTATTGCTGGACGTTTGGCATGTTGGCCGGAGAGTGCTTCTCGGGCCGCCAACTGCAACCTTGCAGGTACCTCCAAGGTTCCCCGCCCAGCGAAAGCCCCCAGACCCAAATTGAGAGGGGCTGCTTGTGGGCCCCCTGGGGGGCTTTCAGGCCAGCTAGGTCTTTGGCTGCTGGCCCCTTTCGTTTGGGAGCTATTGCTGGACGTTTGGCATGTTGGCCGGAGAGTGCTTCTCGGGCCGCCAACTGCAACCTTTCGGTACCTCCAAGGTTCCCCGCCCAGCGAAAGCCCCCAGACCCAAATTGAGAGGGGCTGCTTGTGGGCCCCCTGGGGGGCTTTCAGGCCAGCTAGGTCTTTGGCTGCTGGCCCCTTTCGTTTGGGAGCTATTGCTGGACGTTTGGCATGTTGGCCGGAGAGTGCTTCTCGGGCCGCCAACTGCAACCTTGCAGGTACCTCCAAGGTTCCCCGCCCAGCGAAAGCCCCCAGACCCAAATTGAGAGGGGCTGCTTGTGGGCCCCCTGGGGGGCTTTCAGGCCAGCTAGGTCTTTGGCTGCTGGCCCCTTTCGTTTGGGAGCTATTGCTGGACGTTTGGCATGTTGGCCGGAGAGTGCTTCTCGGGCCGTCAACCGCAACCTTGCAGGTACCTCCAAGGTTCCCCGCCCAGAGAAAGCCCCCAGACCCAAATTGAGAGGGGCTGCTTGTGGGCCCCCTGGGGGGCTTTCAGGCCAGCTAGGTCTTTGGCTGCTGGCCCCTTTCGTTTGGGAGCTATTGCTGGACGTTTGGCATGTTGGCCGGAGAGTGCTTCTCGGACCGCGAACTTCAACCTTGCAGGTACCTCCAAGGTTCCCCGCCCAGCGAAAGCCCCCAGACCCAAATTGAGAGGGGCTGCTTGTGGGCCCCCTGGGGGGCTTTCAGGCCAGCTAGGTCTTTGGCTGCTGGCCCCTTTCGTTTGGGAGCTATTGCTGGACGTTTGGCATGTTGGCCGGAGAGTGCTTCTCGGGCCGCCAACTGCAACCTTGCAGGTACCTCCAAGGTTCCCCGCCCAGCGAAAGCCCCCAGACCCAAATTGAGAGGGGCTGCTTGTGGGCCCCCTGGGGGGCTTTCAGGCCAGCTAGGTCTTTGGCTGCTGGCCCCTTTCGTTTGGGAGCTATTGCTGGACGTTTGGCATGTTGGCCGGAGAGTGCTTCTCGGGCCGCGAACTGCAACCCCACAGGTACCTCCAAGGTTCCCCGCCCAGCGAAAGCCCCCAGACCCAAATTGAGAGGGGCTGCTTGTGGGCCCCCTGGGGGGCTTTCAGGCCAGCTAGGTCTTTGGCTGCTGGCCCCTTTCGTTTGGGAGCTATTGCTGGACGTTTGGCATGTTGGCCGGAGAGTGCTTCTCGGGCCGCCAACTGCAACCTTGCAGGTACCTCCAAGGTTCCCCGCCCAGCGAAAGCCCCCAGACCCAAATTGAGAGGGGCTGCTTGTGGGCCCCCTGGGGGGCTTTCAGGCCAGCTAGGTCTTTGGCTGCTGGCCCCTTTCGTTTGGGAGCTATTGCTGGACGTTTGGCATGTTGGCCGGAGAGTGCTTCTCGGGCCGCCAACTGCAACCTTGCAGGTACCTCCAAGGTTCCCCGCCCAGAGAAAGCCCCCAGACCCAAATTGAGAGGGGCTGCTTGTGGGCCCCCTGGGGGGCTTTCAGGCCAGCTAGGTCTTTGGCTGCTGGCCCCTTTCGTTTGGGAGCTATTGCTGGACGTTTGGCATGTTGGCCGGAGAGTGCTTTTCGGGCTGCGAACTGCAACCTTGCAGGTACCTCCAAGGTTCCCCGCGCAGCGAAAGCCCCCAGACCCAAATTGAGAGGGGCTGCTTGTGGGCCCCCTGGGGGGCTTTCAGGCCAGCTAGGTCTTTGGCTGCTGGCCCCTTTCGTTTGGGAGCTATTGCTGGACGTTTGGCATGTTGGCCGGAGAGTGCTTCTCGGGCCGCCAACTGCAACCTTGCAGGTACCTCCAAGGTTCCCCTCGCAGCAAAAGCCCCCAGACCCAAATTGAGAGGGGCTGCTTGTGGGCCCCCTGGGGGGCTTTCAGGCCAGCTAGGTCTTTGGCTGCTGGCCCCTTTCGTTTGGGAGCTATTGCTGGACGTTTGGCATGTTGGCCGGAGAGTGCTTCTCGGGCCGCCAACTGCAACCTTGCAGGTACCTCCAAGGTTCCCCGCCCAGCGAAAGCCCCCAGACCCAAATTGAGAGGGGCTGCTTGTGGGACCCCTGGGGGGCTTTCAGGCCAGCTAGGTCTTTGGCTGCTGGCCCCTTTCGTTTGGGAGCTATTGCTGGACGTTTGGCATGTTGGCCGGAGAGTGCTTTTCGGTCTGCGAACTGCAACCCCACAGGTACCTCCAAGGTTCCCTGCCCAGCGAAAGCCCCCAGACCCAAATTGAGAGGGGCTGCTTGTGGGCCCCCTGGGGGGCTTTCAGGCCAGCTAGGTCTTTGGCTGCTGGCCCCTTTCGTTTGGGAGCTATTGCTGGACGTTTGGCATGTTGGCCGGAGAGTGCTTCTCGGGCCGCCAACTGCAACCTTGCAGGTACCTCCAAGGTTCCCCTCGCAGCAAAAGCCCCCAGACCCAAATTGAGAGGGGCTGCTTGTGGGCCCCCTGGGGGGCTTTCAGGCCAGCTAGGTCTTTGGCTGCTGGCCCCTTTCGTTTGGGAGCTATTGCTGGACGTTTGGCATGTTGGCCGGAGAGTGCTTTTCGGTCTGCGAACCTCAACCCCACAGGTTCCTCCAAGGTTCCCCGCCCAGCGAAAGCCCCCAGACCCAAATTGAGAGGGGCTGCTTGTGGGCCCCCTGGGGGGCTTTCAGGCCAGCTAGGTCTTTGGCTGCTGGCCCCTTTCGTTTGGGAGCTATTGCTGGACGTTTGGCATGTTGGCCGGAGAGTGCTTCTTGGGCCGCCAACTGCAACCTTGCAGGTACCTCCAAGGTTCCCCGCCCAGAGAAAGCCCCCAGACCCAAATTGAGAGGGGCTGCTTGTGGGCCCCCTGGGGGGCTTTCAGGCCAGCTAGGTCTTTGGGTGCTGGCCCCTTTCGTTTGGGAGCTATTGCTGGACGTTTGGCATGTTGGCCGGAGAGTGCTTCTCGGGCCGCCAACTGCAACCTTGCAGGTACCTCCAAGGTTCCCCGCCCAGCGAAAGCCCCCAGACCCAAATTGAGAGGGGCTGCTTGTGGGCCCCCTGGGGGGCTTTCAGGCCAGCTAGGTCTTTGGCTGCTGGCCCCTTTCGTTTGGGAGCTATTGCTGGACGTTTGGCATGTTGGCCGGAGAGTGCTTCTCGGGCCGCCAACTGCAACCTTGCAGGTACCTCCAAGGTTCCCCGCCCAGCGAAAGCCCCCAGACCCAAATTGAGAGGGGCTGCTTGTGGGCCCCCTGGGGGGCTTTCAGGCCAGCTAGGTCTTTGGCTGCTGGCCCCTTTCGTTTGGGAGCTATTGCTGGACGTTTGGCATGTTGGCCGGAGAGTGCTTCTCGGGCCGCCAACTGCAACCTTGCAGGTACCTCCAAGGTTCCCCGCCCAGCGAAAGCCCCCAGACCCAAATTGAGAGGGGCTGCTTGTGGGCCCCCTGGGGGGCTTTCAGGCCAGCTAGGTCTTTGGCTGCTGGCCCCTTTCGTTTGGGAGCTATTGCTGGACGTTTGGCATGTTGGCCGGAGAGTGCTTCTCGGGCCGCCAACTGCAACCTTGCAGGTACCTCCAAGGTTCCCCGCCCAGCGAAAGCCCCCAGACCCAAATTGAGAGGGGCTGCTTGTGGGACCCCTGGGGGGCTTTCAGGCCAGCTAGGTCTTTGGCTGCTGGCCCCTTTCGTTTGGGAGCTATTGCTGGACGTTTGGCATGTTGGCCGGAGAGTGCTTCTCGGGCCGCCAACTGCAACCTTGCAGGTACCTCCAAGGTTCCCCGCCCAGCGAAAGCCCCCAGACCCAAATTGAGAGGGGCTGCTTGTGGGCCCCCTGGGGGGCTTTCAGGCCAGCTAGGTCTTTGGCTGCTGGCCCCTTTCGTTTGGGAGCTATTGCTGGACGTTTGGCATGTTGGCCGGAGAGTGCTTCTCGGGCCGCGAACTTCAACCTTGCAGGTACCTCCAAGGTTCCCCGCCCAGCGAAAGCCCCCAGACCCAAATTGAGAGGGGCTGCTTGTGGTCCCCTTGGGGGGCTTTTAGGCCAGCTAGGTCTTTGGCTGCTGGCCCCTTTCGTTTGGGAGCTATTGCTGGACGTTTGGCATGTTGGCCGGAGAGTGCTTCTCGGGCCGCCAACTGCAACCTTGCAGGTACCTCCAAGGTTCCCCGCCCAGCGAAAGCCCCCAGACCCAAATTGAGAGGGGCTGCTTGTGGGCCCCCTGGGGGGCTTTCAGGCCAGCTAGGTCTTTGGCTGCTGGCCCCTTTCGTTTGGGAGCTATTGCTGGACGTTTGGCATGTTGGCCGGAGAGTGCTTTTCGGGCTGCGAACTTCAACCTTGCAGGTACCTCCAAGGTTCCCCGCCCAGCGAAAGCCCCCAGACCCAAATTGAGAGGGGCTGCTTGTGGGCCCCCTGGGGGGCTTTCAGGCCAGCTAGGTCTTTGGCTGCTGGCCCCTTTCGTTTGGGAGCTATTGCTGGACGTTTGGCATGTTGGCCGGAGAGTGCTTCTCGGGCCGTCAACCGCAACCTTGCAGGTACCTCCAAGGTTCCCCGCCCAGCGAAAGCCCCCAGACCCAAATTGAGAGGGGCTGCTTGTGGGCCCCCTGGGGGGCTTTCAGGCCAGCTAGGTCTTTGGCTGCTGGCCCCTTTCGTTTGGGAGCTATTGCTGGACGTTTGGCATGTTGGCCGGAGAGTGCTTCTCGGGCCGCGAACTTCAACCTTGCAGGTACCTCCAAGGTTCCCCGCCCAGCGAAAGCCCCCAGACCCAAATCGAGAGGGGCTGCTTGTGGGCCCCCTGGGGGGCTTTCAGGCCAGCTAGGTCTTTGGCTGCTGGCCCCTTTCGTTTGGGAGCTATTGCTGGACGTTTGGCATGTTGGCCGGAGAGTGCTTCTCGGGCCGCCAACTGCAACCTTGCAGGTACCTCCAAGGTTCCCCGCCCAGCGAAAGCCCCCAGACCCAAATTGAGAGGGGCTGCTTGTGGGCCCCCTGGGGGGCTTTCAGGCCAGCTAGGTCTTTGGCTGCTGGCCCCTTTCGTTTGGGAGCTATTGCTGGACGTTTGGCATGTTGGCCGGAGAGTGCTTCTCGGGCCGCCAACTGCAACCTTGCAGGTACCTCCAAGGTTCCCCGCCCAGCGAAAGCCCCCAGACCCAAATTGAGAGGGGCTGCTTGTGGGCCCCCTGGGGGGCTTTCAGGCCAGCTAGGTCTTTGGCTGCTGGCCCCTTTCGTTTGGGAGCTATTGCTGGACGTTTGGCATGTTGGCCGGAGAGTGCTTCTCGGGCGCCAACTGCAACCTTGCAGGTACCTCCAAGGTTCCCCGCCCAGCGAAAGCCCCCAGACCCAAATTGAGAGGGGCTGCTTGTGGGCCCCCTGGGGGGCTTTCAGGCCAGCTAGGTCTTTGGCTGCTGGCCCCTTTCGTTTGGGAGCTATTGCTGGACGTTTGGCATGTTGGCCGGAGAGTGCTTCTCGGGCCGCCAACTGCAACCTTGCAGGTACCTCCAAGGTTCCCCGCCCAGAGAAAGCCCCCAGACCCAAATTGAGAGGGGCTGCTTGTGGGCCCCCTGGGGGGCTTTCAGGCCAGCTAGGTCTTTGGCTGCTGGCCCCTTTCGTTTGGGAGCTATTGCTGGACGTTTGGCATGTTGGCCGGAGAGTGCTTTTCGGGCTGCGAACTGCAACCTTGCAGGTACCTCCAAGGTTCCCCGCCCAGCGAAAGCCCCCAGACCCAAATTGAGAGGGGCTGCTTGTGGGCCCCCTGGGGGGCTTTCAGGCCAGCTAGGTCTTTGGCTGCTGGCCCCTTTCGTTTGGGAGCTATTGCTGGACGTTTGGCATGTTGGCCGGAGAGTGCTTCTCGGGCCGCCAACTGCAACCTTGCAGGTACCTCCAAGGTTCCCCTCGCAGCAAAAGCCCCCAGACCCAAATTGAGAGGGGCTGCTTGTGGGCCCCCTGGGGGGCTTTCAGGCCAGCTAGGTCTTTGGCTGCTGGCCCCTTTCATTTGGGAGCTATTGCTGGACGTTTGGCATGTTGGCCGGAGAGTGCTTCTCGGGCCGCCAACTGCAACCTTGCAGGTACCTCCAAGGTTCCCCGCCCAGAGAAAGCCCCCAGACCCAAATTGAGAGGGGCTGCTTGTGGGCCCCCTGGGGGGCTTTCAGGCCAGCTAGGTCTTTGGCTGCTGGCCCCTTTTGTTTGGGAGCTATTGCTGGACGTTTGGCATGTTGGCCGGAGAGTGCTTTTCGGTCTGCGAACTGCAACCTTGCAGGTACCTCCAAGGTTCCCCGCCCAGCGAAAGCCCCCAGACCCAAATTGAGAGGGGCTGCTTGTGGGCCCCCTGGGGGGCTTTCAGGCCAGCTAGGTCTTTGGCTGCTGGCCCCTTTCGTTTGGGAGCTATTGCTGGACGTTTGGCATGTTGGCCGGAGAGTGCTTCTCGGGCCGCCAACTGCAACCTTGCAGGTACCTCCAAGGTTCCCCTCGCAGCAAAAGCCCCCAGACCCAAATTGAGAGGGGCTGCTTGTGGGCCCCCTGGGGGGCTTTCAGGCCAGCTAGGTCTTTGGCTGCTGGCCCCTTTCGTTTGGGAGCTATTGCTGGACGTTTGGCATGTTGGCCGGAGATTGCTTTTCGGTCTGCGATCTGCAACCCCACAGGTACCTCCAAGGTTCCCCGCCCAGCGAAAGCCCCCAGACCCAAATTGAGAGGGGCTGCTTGTGGGCCCCCTGGGGGGCTTTCAGGCCAGCTAGGTCTTTGGCTGCTGGCCCCTTTCGTTTGGGAGCTATTGCTGGACGTTTGGCATGTTGGCCGGAGAGTGCTTCTCGGGCCGCCAACTGCAACCTTGCAGGTACCTCCAAGGTTCCCCGCCCAGAGAAAGCCCCCAGACCCAAATTGAGAGGGGCTGCTTGTGGGCCCCCTGGGGGGCTTTCAGGCCAGCTAGGTCTTTGGCTGCTGGCCCCTTTCGTTTGGGAGCTATTGCTGGACGTTTGGCATGTTGGCCTGAGAGTGCTTCTCGGGCCGCCAACTGCAACCTTGCAGGTACCTCCAAGGTTCCCCGCCCAGCGAAAGCCCCCAGACCCAAATTGAGAGGGGCTGCTTGTGGGCCCCCTGGGGGGCTTTCAGGCCAGCTAGGTCTTTGGCTGCTGGCCCCTTTCGTTTGGGAGCTATTGCTGGACGTTTGGCATGTTGGCCGGAGAGTGCTTCTCGGGCCGCCAACTGCAACCTTGCAGGTACCTCCAAGGTTCCCCGCCCAGCGAAAGCCCCCAGACCCAAATTGAGAGGGGCTGCTTGTGGGCCCCCTGGGGGGCTTTCAGGCCAGCTAGGTCTTTGGCTGCTGGCCCCTTTCGTTTGGGAGCTATTGCTGGACGTTTGGCATGTTGGCCGGAGAGTGCTTCTCGGGCCGCCAACTGCAACCTTGCAGGTACCTCCAAGGTTCCCCGCGCAGCGAAAGCCCCCAGACCCAAATTGAGAGGGGCTGCTTGTGGGCCCCCTGGGGGGCTTTCAGGCCAGCTAGGTCTTTGGCTGCTGGCCCCTTTCGTTTGGGAGCTATTGCTGGACGTTTGGCATGTTGGCCGGAGAGTGCTTTTCGGTCTGCGAACTGCAACCCCACAGGTACCTCCAAGGTTCCCCGCCCAGCGAAAGCCCCCAGACCCAAATTGAGAGGGGCTGCTTGTGGGCCCCCTGGGGGGCTTTCAGGCCAGCTAGGTCTTTGGCTGCTGGCCCCTTTCGTTTGGGAGCTATTGCTGGACGTTTGGCATGTTGGCCGGAGAGTGCTTCTCGGGCCGCCAACTGCAACCTTGCAGGTACCTCCAAGGTTCCCCTCGCAGCAAAAGCCCCCAGACCCAAATTGAGAGGGGCTGCTTGTGGGCCCCCTGGGGGGCTTTCAGGCCAGCTAGGTCTTTGGCTGCTGGCCCCTTTCGTTTGGGAGCTATTGCTGGACGTTTGGCATGTTGGCCGGAGAGTGCTTCTCGGGCCGCGAACTGCAACACCACAGGTACCTCCAAGGTTCCCCGCCCAGCGAAAGCCCCCAGACCCAAATTGAGAGGGGCTGCTTGTGGGCCCCTTGGGGGGCTTTCAGGCCAGCTAGGTCTTTGGCTGCTGGCCCCTTTCGTTTGGGAGCTATTGCTGGACGTTTGGCATGTTGGCCGGAGAGTGCTTCTCGGGCCGCCAACTGCAACCTTGCAGGTACCTCCAAGGTTCCCCGCCCAGCGAAAGCCCCCAGACCCAAATTGAGAGGGGCTGCTTGTGGGCCCCCTGGGGGGCTTTCAGGCCAGCTAGGTCTTTGGCTGCTGGCCCCTTTCGTTTGGGAGCTATTGCTGGACGTTTGGCATGTTGGCCGGAGAGTGCTTTTCGGGCTGCGAACTTCAACCTTGCAGGTACCTCCAAGGTTCCCCGCCCAGCGAAAGCCCCCAGACCCAAATTGAGAGGGGCTGCTTGTGGGCCCCCTGGGGGGCTTTCAGGCCAGCTAGGTCTTTGGCTGCTGGCCCCTTTCGTTTGGGAGCTATTGCTGGACGTTTGGCATGTTGGCCGGAGAGTGCTTCTCGGGCCGTCAACCGCAACCTTGCAGGTACCTCCAAGGTTCCCCGCCCAGAGAAAGCCCCCAGACCCAAATTGAGAGGGGCTGCTTGTGGGCCCCCTGGGGGGCTTTCAGGCCAGCTAGGTCTTTGGCTGCTGGCCCCTTTCGTTTGGGAGCTATTGCTGGACGTTTGGCATGTTGGCCGGAGAGTGCTTCTCGGGCCGCGAACTTCAACCTTGCAGGTACCTCCAAGGTTCCCCGCCCAGCGAAAGCCCCCAGACCCAAATTGAGAGGGGCTGCTTGTGGGCCCCCTGGGGGGCTTTCAGGCCAGCTAGGTCTTTGGCTGCTGGCCCCTTTCATTTGGGAGCTATTGCTGGACGTTTGGCATGTTGGCCGGAGAGTGCTTCTCGGGCCGCCAACTGCAACCTTGCAGGTACCTCCAAGGTTCCCCGCCCAGAGAAAGCCCCCAGACCCAAATTGAGAGGGGCTGCTTGTGGGCCCCCTGGGGGGCTTTCAGGCCAGCTAGGTCTTTGGCTGCTGGCCCCTTTTGTTTGGGAGCTATTGCTGGACGTTTGGCATGTTGGCCGGAGAGTGCTTTTCGGTCTGCGAACTGCAACCTTGCAGGTACCTCCAAGGTTCCCCGCCCAGCGAAAGCCCCCAGACCCAAATTGAGAGGGGCTGCTTGTGGGCCCCCTGGGGGGCTTTCAGGCCAGCTAGGTCTTTGGCTGCTGGCCCCTTTCGTTTGGGAGCTATTGCTGGACGTTTGGCATGTTGGCCGGAGAGTGCTTCTCGGGCCGCCAACTGCAACCTTGCAGGTACCTCCAAGGTTCCCCTCGCAGCAAAAGCCCCCAGACCCAAATTGAGAGGGGCTGCTTGTGGGCCCCCTGGGGGGCTTTCAGGCCAGCTAGGTCTTTGGCTGCTGGCCCCTTTCGTTTGGGAGCTATTGCTGGACGTTTGGCATGTTGGCCGGAGATTGCTTTTCGGTCTGCGATCTGCAACCCCACAGGTACCTCCAAGGTTCCCCGCCCAGCGAAAGCCCCCAGACCCAAATTGAGAGGGGCTGCTTGTGGGCCCCCTGGGGGGCTTTCAGGCCAGCTAGGTCTTTGGCTGCTGGCCCCTTTCGTTTGGGAGCTATTGCTGGACGTTTGGCATGTTGGCCGGAGAGTGCTTCTCGGGCCGCCAACTGCAACCTTGCAGGTACCTCCAAGGTTCCCCGCCCAGAGAAAGCCCCCAGACCCAAATTGAGAGGGGCTGCTTGTGGGCCCCCTGGGGGGCTTTCAGGCCAGCTAGGTCTTTGGCTGCTGGCCCCTTTCGTTTGGGAGCTATTGCTGGACGTTTGGCATGTTGGCCTGAGAGTGCTTCTCGGGCCGCCAACTGCAACCTTGCAGGTACCTCCAAGGTTCCCCGCCCAGCGAAAGCCCCCAGACCCAAATTGAGAGGGGCTGCTTGTGGGCCCCCTGGGGGGCTTTCAGGCCAGCTAGGTCTTTGGCTGCTGGCCCCTTTCGTTTGGGAGCTATTGCTGGACGTTTGGCATGTTGGCCGGAGAGTGCTTCTCGGGCCGCCAACTGCAACCTTGCAGGTACCTCCAAGGTTCCCCGCCCAGCGAAAGCCCCCAGACCCAAATTGAGAGGGGCTGCTTGTGGGCCCCCTGGGGGGCTTTCAGGCCAGCTAGGTCTTTGGCTGCTGGCCCCTTTCGTTTGGGAGCTATTGCTGGACGTTTGGCATGTTGGCCGGAGAGTGCTTCTCGGGCCGCCAACTGCAACCTTGCAGGTACCTCCAAGGTTCCCCGCGCAGCGAAAGCCCCCAGACCCAAATTGAGAGGGGCTGCTTGTGGGCCCCCTGGGGGGCTTTCAGGCCAGCTAGGTCTTTGGCTGCTGGCCCCTTTCGTTTGGGAGCTATTGCTGGACGTTTGGCATGTTGGCCGGAGAGTGCTTTTCGGTCTGCGAACTGCAACCCCACAGGTACCTCCAAGGTTCCCCGCCCAGCGAAAGCCCCCAGACCCAAATTGAGAGGGGCTGCTTGTGGGCCCCCTGGGGGGCTTTCAGGCCAGCTAGGTCTTTGGCTGCTGGCCCCTTTCGTTTGGGAGCTATTGCTGGACGTTTGGCATGTTGGCCGGAGAGTGCTTCTCGGGCCGCCAACTGCAACCTTGCAGGTACCTCCAAGGTTCCCCTCGCAGCAAAAGCCCCCAGACCCAAATTGAGAGGGGCTGCTTGTGGGCCCCCTGGGGGGCTTTCAGGCCAGCTAGGTCTTTGGCTGCTGGCCCCTTTCGTTTGGGAGCTATTGCTGGACGTTTGGCATGTTGGCCGGAGAGTGCTTCTCGGGCCGCGAACTGCAACACCACAGGTACCTCCAAGGTTCCCCGCCCAGCGAAAGCCCCCAGACCCAAATTGAGAGGGGCTGCTTGTGGGCCCCTTGGGGGGCTTTCAGGCCAGCTAGGTCTTTGGCTGCTGGCCCCTTTCGTTTGGGAGCTATTGCTGGACGTTTGGCATGTTGGCCGGAGAGTGCTTCTCGGGCCGCCAACTGCAACCTTGCAGGTACCTCCAAGGTTCCCCGCCCAGCGAAAGCCCCCAGACCCAAATTGAGAGGGGCTGCTTGTGGGCCCCCTGGGGGGCTTTCAGGCCAGCTAGGTCTTTGGCTGCTGGCCCCTTTCGTTTGGGAGCTATTGCTGGACGTTTGGCATGTTGGCCGGAGAGTGCTTTTCGGGCTGCGAACTTCAACCTTGCAGGTACCTCCAAGGTTCCCCGCCCAGCGAAAGCCCCCAGACCCAAATTGAGAGGGGCTGCTTGTGGGCCCCCTGGGGGGCTTTCAGGCCAGCTAGGTCTTTGGCTGCTGGCCCCTTTCGTTTGGGAGCTATTGCTGGACGTTTGGCATGTTGGCCGGAGAGTGCTTCTCGGGCCGTCAACCGCAACCTTGCAGGTACCTCCAAGGTTCCCCGCCCAGAGAAAGCCCCCAGACCCAAATTGAGAGGGGCTGCTTGTGGGCCCCCTGGGGGGCTTTCAGGCCAGCTAGGTCTTTGGCTGCTGGCCCCTTTCGTTTGGGAGCTATTGCTGGACGTTTGGCATGTTGGCCGGAGAGTGCTTCTCGGGCCGCGAACTTCAACCTTGCAGGTACCTCCAAGGTTCCCCGCCCAGCGAAAGCCCCCAGACCCAAATCGAGAGGGGCTGCTTGTGGGCCCCCTGGGGGGCTTTCAGGCCAGCTAGGTCTTTGGCTGCTGGCCCCTTTCGTTTGGGAGCTATTGCTGGACGTTTGGCATGTTGGCCGGAGAGTGCTTCTCGGGCCGCCAACTGCAACCTTGCAGGTACCTCCAAGGTTCCCCGCCCAGCGAAAGCCCCCAGACCCAAATTGAGAGGGGCTGCTTGTGGGCCCCCTGGGGGGCTTTCAGGCCAGCTAGGTCTTTGGCTGCTGGCCCCTTTCGTTTGGGAGCTATTGCTGGACGTTTGGCATGTTGGCCGGAGAGTGCTTCTCGGGCCGCCAACTGCAACCTTGCAGGTACCTCCAAGGTTCCCCGCCCAGCGAAAGCCCCCAGACCCAAATTGAGAGGGGCTGCTTGTGGGCCCCCTGGGGGGCTTTCAGGCCAGCTAGGTCTTTGGCTGCTGGCCCCTTTCGTTTGGGAGCTATTGCTGGACGTTTGGCATGTTGGCCGGAGAGTGCTTCTCGGGCCGCCAACTGCAACCTTGCAGGTACCTCCAAGGTTCCCCGCCCAGAGAAAGCCCCCAGACCCAAATGGAGAGGGGCTGCTTGTGGGCCCCCTGGGGGGCTTTCAGGCCAGCTAGGTCTTTGGCTGCTGGCCCCTTTCGTTTGGGAGCTATTGCTGGACGTTTGGCATGTTGGCCGGAGAGTGCTTTTCGGGCTGCGAACTGCAACCTTGCAGGTACCTCCAAGGTTCCCCGCCCAGCGAAAGCCCCCAGACCCAAATTGAGAGGGGCTGCTTGTGGGCCCCCTGGGGGGCTTTCAGGCCAGCTAGGTCTTTGGCTGCTGGCCCCTTTCGTTTGGGAGCTATTGCTGGACGTTTGGCATGTTGGCCGGAGAGTGCTTCTCGGGCCGCCAACTGCAACCTTGCAGGTACCTCCAAGGTTCCCCTCGCAGCAAAAGCCCCCAGACCCAAATTGAGAGGGGCTGCTTGTGGGCCCCCTGGGGGGCTTTCAGGCCAGCTAGGTCTTTGGCTGCTGGCCCCTTTCATTTGGGAGCTATTGCTGGACGTTTGGCATGTTGGCCGGAGAGTGCTTCTCGGGCCGCCAACTGCAACCTTGCAGGTACCTCCAAGGTTCCCCGCCCAGCGAAAGCCCCCAGACCCAAATTGAGAGGGGCTGCTTGTGGGCCCCCTGGGGGGCTTTCAGGCCAGCTAGGTCTTTGGGTGCTGGCCCCTTTCGTTTGGGAGCTATTGCTGGACGTTTGGCATGTTGGCCGGAGAGTGCTTTTCGGTCTGCGAACTGCAACCTTGCAGGTACCTCCAAGGTTCCCCGCCCAGCGAAAGCCCCCAGACCCAAATTGAGAGGGGCTGCTTGTGGGCCCCCTGGGGGGCTTTCAGGCCAGCTAGGTCTTTGGCTGCTGGCCCCTTTCGTTTGGGAGCTATTGCTGGACGTTTGGCATGTTGGCCGGAGAGTGCTTCTCGGGCCGCCAACTGCAACCTTGCAGGTACCTCCAAGGTTCCCCTCGCAGCAAAAGCCCCCAGACCCAAATTGAGAGGGGCTGCTTGTGGGCCCCCTGGGGGGCTTTCAGGCCAGCTAGGTCTTTGGCTGCTGGCCCCTTTCGTTTGGGAGCTATTGCTGGACGTTTGGCATGTTGGCCGGAGATTGCTTTTCGGTCTGCGATCTGCAACCCCACAGGTACCTCCAAGGTTCCCCGCCCAGCGAAAGCCCCCAGACCCAAATTGAGAGGGGCTGCTTGTGGGCCCCCTGGGGGGCTTTCAGGCCAGCTAGGTCTTTGGCTGCTGGCCCCTTTCGTTTGGGAGCTATTGCTGGACGTTTGGCATGTTGGCCGGAGAGTGCTTCTCGGGCCGCCAACTGCAACCTTGCAGGTACCTCCAAGGTTCCCCGCCCAGAGAAAGCCCCCAGACCCAAATTGAGAGGGGCTGCTTGTGGGCCCCCTGGGGGGCTTTCAGGCCAGCTAGGTCTTTGGCTGCTGGCCCCTTTCGTTTGGGAGCTATTGCTGGACGTTTGGCATGTTGGCCGGAGAGTGCTTCTCGGGCCGCCAACTGCAACCTTGCAGGTACCTCCAAGGTTCCCCGCCCAGCGAAAGCCCCCAGACCCAAATTGAGAGGGGCTGCTTGTGGGCCCCCTGGGGGGCTTTCAGGCCAGCTAGGTCTTTGGCTGCTGGCCCCTTTCGTTTGGGAGCTATTGCTGGACGTTTGGCATGTTGGCCGGAGAGTGCTTCTCGGGCCGCCAACTGCAACCTTGCAGGTACCTCCAAGGTTCCCCGCCCAGCGAAAGCCCCCAGACCCAAATTGAGAGGGGCTGCTTGTGGGCCCCCTGGGGGGCTTTCAGGCCAGCTAGGTCTTTGGCTGCTGGCCCCTTTCGTTTGGGAGCTATTGCTGGACGTTTGGCATGTTGGCCGGAGAGTGCTTCTCGGGCCGCCAACTGCAACCTTGCAGGTACCTCCAAGGTTCCCCGCCCAGCGAAAGCCCCCAGACCCAAATTGAGAGGGGCTGCTTGTGGGCCCCCTGGGGGGCTTTCAGGCCAGCTAGGTCTTTGGCTGCTGGCCCCTTTCGTTTGGGAGCTATTGCTGGACGTTTGGCATGTTGGCCGGAGAGTGCTTCTCGGGCCGCCAACTGCAACCTTGCAGGTACCTCCAAGGTTCCCCGCCCAGCGAAAGCCCCCAGACCCAAATTGAGAGGGGCTGCTTGTGGGCCCCCTGGGGGGCTTTCAGGCCAGCTAGGTCTTTGGCTGCTGGCCCCTTTCGTTTGGGAGCTATTGCTGGACGTTTGGCATGTTGGCCGGAGAGTGCTTCTCGGGCCGCCAACTGCAACCTTGCAGGTACCTCCAAGGTTCCCCGCCCAGAGAAAGCCCCCAGACCCAAATTGAGAGGGGCTGCTTGTGGGCCCCCTGGGGGGCTTTCAGGCCAGCTAGGTCTTTGGCTGCTGGCCCCTTTCGTTTGGGAGCTATTGCTGGACGTTTGGCATGTTGGCCGGAGAGTGCTTCTCGGGCCGCCAACTGCAACCTTGCAGGTACCTCCAAGGTTCCCCGCCCAGCGAAAGCCCCCAGACCCAAATTGAGAGGGGCTGCTTGTGGGCCCCCTGGGGGGCTTTCAGGCCAGCTAGGTCTTTGGCTGCTGGCCCCTTTCGTTTGGGAGCTATTGCTGGACGTTTGGCATGTTGGCCGGAGAGTGCTTCTCGGGCCGCCAACTGCAACCTTGCAGGTACCTCCAAGGTTCCCCGCCCAGCGAAAGCCCCCAGGCCCAAATTGAGAGGGGCTGCTTGTGGGCCCCCTTGGGGGCTTTCAGGCCAGCTAGGTCTTTGGCTGCTGGCCCCTTTCGTTTGGGAGCTATTGCTGGACGTTTGGCATGTTGGCCGGAGAGTGCTTCTCGGGCCGCCAACTGCAACCTTGCAGGTACCTCCAAGGTTCCCCGCCCAGAGAAAGCCCCCAGACCCAAATTGAGAGGGGCTGCTTGTGGGCCCCCTGGGGGGCTTTCAGGCCAGCTAGGTCTTTGGCTGCTGGCCCCTTTCGTTTGGGAGCTATTGCTGGACGTTTGGCATGTTGGCCGGAGAGTGCTTCTCGGGCCGCCAACTGCAACCTTGCAGGTACCTCCAAGGTTCCCCGCCCAGCGAAAGCCCCCAGACCCAAATTGAGAGGGGCTGCTTGTGGGCCCCCTGGGGGGCTTTCAGGCCAGCTAGGTCTTTGGCTGCTGGCCCCTTTCGTTTGGGAGCTATTGCTGGACGTTTGGCATGTTGGCCGGAGAGTGCTTCTCGGGCCGCCAACTGCAACCTTGCAGGTACCTCCAAGGTTCCCCGCCCAGCGAAAGCCCCCAGACCCAAATTGAGAGGGGCTGCTTGTGGGCCCCCTGGGGGGCTTTCAGGCCAGCTAGGTCTTTGGCTGCTGGCCCCTTTCGTTTGGGAGCTATTGCTGGACGTTTGGCATGTTGGCCGGAGAGTGCTTCTCGGGCCGCCAACTG
>NW_028168512.1:0-4000 GCF_964237585.1 Gallinula chloropus | reverse complement strand
AAGTTTGGCCCCTGGGGGCACCTCACCAGCTTCTTGGAGAGCAGCAGAGCGGTGCTGTTGTCGCTCTCCAGGGCCCAGGAGGCGAAGCGCAGGACGTGCTCCTGCTGCCGCTGCAGCTTGGTCATCGCCCCGTGTTGCTGCTCCAGCTTCTCCTGCTGCCCTTCTGCCACCTTCTGCAGGGGGGGGACACACAGAAACCACCTCAGGACCCCAAAAAAAGGGGTGGGGGGGACACATCAGAGTCTCCTGAGGAGCCCAGGATCCCAAGGTTGGACATTGCTCCTTGTTCTCCACCTCTCTGCACCCCTCTCTCCTTCCTCATCCTCCTCATCCTCCTCTTCTCCAGGCTCATTCACCCTCCAGGAGCTCAATGTCCTTCTGATGGTGAGAAACCCAGAACTGGCCCAGTCCAGCACAATCCTTACTGGCCACACTGGTTTTGACCCGAGCCAAGATGCTATGGGGCTTCTTGGGTTGATGCTCAACCTGCAGCCACCCAACACCCCCAGGTCCTTCGTCTCCCCCCCACCCTCCACGGGGCTCTTGGCCTCGTCCAACCTCATCCCAGTGGTCTCAGCCTACTGGTCCAGTCTGAAGAGCCCCCTCAGCCCTCAACACCTCGTCCCACCCCATCCTCAGGGAGCTCAACACCTTGTCCCCAGCTCAGTGTCACCTCCAAACCCACTGAGGGGACATCCCATCCCTTCACCCAGGTGTTGAAGCAGACTGAGCCCTGGGGGGTGCCACTGATGACCAGTTGGGATTTGGTTCCCTCCCTCCCATTCTGAACCCAGCTGAGGGTCTCCCTGCCCAGTGTTTCCCCAGTTTCCCCAGTCAGAACACTGGGAGAAACCCTGTCAAACTCTTCCCACACCCTTCCCCTCACATCACCTCATCACAGAAGCTGACCAGGCGAGTTTGCCAGGACGTCCCATCCTCAACCCACGTTGTCTGGTGTGTCCCCCATCCCCAGGGACAGGCCCCCCCCGCCTTCCCCCTCCCCAAAATAACCTTCTCCAAGACCCCTCCCCTCTTTGGGGCTGACCTGGGCGTCGCTGACCAGCACCATGGCCCTTTTGTTGAGCTCCTTCATGATCTGGAGGATGGCCAGCTTGATGTCCACCTGCACCCGCTTCTGCAAGTCCGTCACCTGCTGGATGCTGAGGAGGTAAAAAAAGGGGGGTTGGGGGGGGGGTTAATTAATTAGGGGAGGGGGTGTCACGGTGGGGAGGGGGGTGGGGGACACCTACAAGGTGCACACTTCCTTGGTGGAGCGTTGCAGGGTGGCTTGTTTGTCGCCCAAGCGCTTCACCAGCGTCGCCAGCGTCTTGCGTTGGCTCTTCACCGCGTCCTCCAGGAACTGGTACCTGGGGGAGGAAACCCCCCCAAAACACCCCAAAAATTAAGGGGAGGGGGGTTAATAAGGGGGGGGAGGGGTTTAAGGGGAGGGGGAGGGGTCCTAAAGCACCCCAATGGGTGCAGCCACCCATGGGGAGGGGGTCTTGGGGGGGGGGGGGGGGTATATGACACCCCCCTCTCCTCCTCCCCAGCACCCACCCACTGGAGCTACCTGGCCAGAGCAGCATCCACTGCGTTAACCCAGTCTCCTCGTTAACCACTGCTAATTAGTTAATTAACCCTAGCTATCAGGCTCATCAGCCACCAACCTCTAATTAATGGTTTAACCAAGTTAAATCTGATCTATCAACCCCCCTTTTAATATGATCCATCAATCCAAGTGACTTAACGAGGTACCAGCTCAGGTAATTACCTTAATTATTAATTAGATCTAAATTAATTATCATTTCAAGCAGGAACTTTAACCCAGCAGAGCAAAACTCACCAAATCTTGAAGGAAATTGGTTAAAAAAATCAAGCTAATTGGCATAATTAAAGATAATAACTCAATTTCCTCGTTAACTTCGTTAGTCATTGCTAATTAGTTTGGGTTAATTAAGCTGGTTAAGATGCTCGTCATCCACAAAGCTTTAATGAGTTAACCCAACTAGAGCTTGAGCATCAAGACCCCTTTTTATACAATAAACCCCTCTTGATGTAATTAACCTAAATCACCTAACGAGGAACCAGCTCGGGTAATTAAATTAATTATTAATTAGATCCAAATTAATTATTTCAAGCAGAAACTTTAACCCAGCAGAGCAAAACTCACCAAATTTTAAGGCAATTGGTTAAAAATCCAGGTAATTGACACAATTAATGCTAATTAAATTGATTATCCACCACCCAATCCTTTAAGCCCCCTCAAATTAATCAAACTAATTAGCAAAGCAGCTAATTAGATCCCACACCAATTCTGCTGGCGCTTTTGGTAATAATCAATGAGTTTGAGGAGTTTTAATAATCAATAAGTAATAATAATCACTATTAGCCTGCAGATTAGCTTGAGCTCTTCTATATAAAGGAGTTAATTAGCTTAATTAGGTAGATAATTAGTGAGAAAGATGCTTAAGGTGCACAAGCAACCCCTGGAGTTGAGGAAGCCGTTGGGTTCCTGGACTCCCTGGGTGTTTGCAGGGGGTTAACGAGGTGGCTGATGAGCTCAGAAGGTAACGAGGCGGCCGCGGGGGGCACTAACGAGGGGGCAGCTAATTAATTAGCCACTCACTGATGGTCCTTGTGGGCGTTGAGCTGGCACTGGCGGCAGGTGAGGGTGTCGCAGGTGCTGCAGAACAGGGCCAGGGGCTCCTGGGCGTGCAGGGAGCAGTAGACAGTGTGCTCCTCCTTGGCCTTGCTGGGGCCTGCGGGTGGTGACGTCACCGTGATGTCATCGCCTCGCCGCGACGTCACCGCCTCGCCACCCGCCACCACCACCACGGGGTGATTCGTCCCCCAGGGGGGAAGAACAACCCCTGAGGTGGCATCTCCCAAAGGGGGTTCCCCCCACACACACACTTTGGCTGCAAGGTCACCACCCGCTTCCACCATGGCAGTGGTGACATCACCATGACGTCATCACCTCGCAATGATATCATCACCTCACCATTCACCACGGGGCAATTCATCCCCCAGGGGTGAAGAACCCCTGAGGTGGCACCTCCCACAAGGGGGTTCCCCCCCCACAACTTTGTCTGCAAGGTCACCCGCTTCCACCACGGCGGCGGTGACATCACCGTGACATCATCACCTCATCGTGACGTCATCCCTTCACCACCCACCACCACAGGGTGATTCATCCCCCAGGGGTGAAGAACAACCCCTGAGGTGGCACCTCCCACAAAGTTTCCCCCCTCTTTGTCTGCAAGGTCAGCCGCTTCCACCATGGCGGCGGTGACATCACCGTGACGTCATCACCTCGTTGTGACGTCATCACCTCACCATTCACCACGGGGCGATTCATCCCCCAGGGGTGAAGAACAACCCCTGAGGTGGCATCTCCCAAAAGGGGGTTCCCCCCCAACTTTGCCTGCAAGGTCACCCTCTTCCACCATGGCGGCGGCGACATCACCGTGACGTCATCACCTCGTTGTGACGTCATCACCTCACCACCCATGATGTTCTTCATCCCCCAGGGGTGAAGAACAACCCCAGAGGTGGCGTCTCCCCCTAGGGGGTTCCCCCCACACACACACACTTTGTCTGCAAGGTCACCCGCTTCCAACATGGCAGCGGTGACATCACCGTGACGTCATCGCCTCGCCGTGACGTCATCACCTCGCCATTCACCACGGGGTGATTCATCCCCCAGGGGTGAAAAACAACCCCTGAGGTGGCGTCTCCCACAAGAGTTCCCCCCTCTCTGGCTGCAAGGTCACCCACTTCCAACATGGCGGCGGTGACATCACTGTGATGTCATCGCCTCACCGTGACGTCATCACCTCACTATTCACCACGGGGCGATTCATCCCCCAGGGGTGAAAAACAACCCCTGAGGTGGCGTCTCCCCCAAGGGGGTTCCCCCCTCTTTGCCCGCAAGGTCACCCACCCCCACCATGGCGCCGCTCCCGCCGCGGCGTGGTGCCGGTGGCGCCGCGCTGACGTC